>NC_037683.1:61347562-61465441 GCF_003255815.1 Theropithecus gelada | reverse complement strand
GGGGGGGGGGGGGGGGGGGGGGGGGGGGAGGAATAGCATTAGGAGATATACCTAATGTAAATGATGAGTTAATGGGTACAGCACACCAACATGGCACATATATACATATGTAACAAACCAGCACATTGTGCACATGTACCCTAGAATTTAAAGTATAATAAAAAAAATTTTTTAATAAATCAGTAAATAAAAAGAAAATAGGTTTTTCTTTTCTATCACATATCAGGCTGCAAAATTTTTTAACTCTTATGCTCTGCTTCCCTTTAAAATACAAGTTCCAACTCCAAACCATATCTTTGTGAATCAATAAAACTGAATGCTTTTATGAGCAACCAAGACACCTCTTGAATGCTTTGTTTCTTAGTAATTTTTTCCACCAGATACCCTAAATCATCTCTCGAGTTCAAAGTTCCACAGATCTCAAGGGCAGGGTTAAAATGCCACTAGTCTCTTTGCTAAAGCACAACAAGAGTCACTTTTGCTCCAGTTCCCAACAAGTTCCTCATCTCCATCTGAGGCCACCTCAGCCTGGACTTTATTGTCCACATCACTATCAGCATTTTGGTCAAAGCCACTCAACAAGTCTCTAGGAAGTTCCAAACTTTCCCACATCGTCCTGTCTTCTGAGCCCTCCAAGTCTTTAGGAAGTTTAAACTTTCTCATATTTTCCTGTCTTCTTCTGAGCCCTCTAAACTGCTCCAACCTTTGCCTGTTACCCAATTCCAAAGTCACTTTCACATTTGCATGTATCTTTACAACAGTACCCCACTCTACTAGTACCAATTTATTGTATTAGTCCACTCTCACACTGCTAATAAAGACATACCCGAGACTGGGTTATTTATAAAGGAAAGAGGTTTAATTGACTCATAGTTCCACAAGGCTTAGGAGGCCTCAGGACACTTACAATCATGGCAGAAGGGGAAGCAAACATGTCCTTCTTCATATGGCAGCAGGAAGGAGAAGAATGAGAACAAAATGGGGAAAACCTACTTATAAAACCATCAGATCTCATGAGACTTATTCACTATCATGAGAACAACATGAAAAAATACGCACCCTCATGATTTTATTTCCTCCCACTAGGTCCCTCCCAAGACACATGGGGATTATGGGAACTACAATTTAAGATGAGATTTGGTGGGGACACAGCCAAATCATATAAGCATATATTGTTTATTTAAAATCAGCCAGACATGGTGGCCCATGCCTGTAACCCCAGCACTTTGGGAGGCCAAGGCAGGTGGATCATCTGAGGTCAGTTCAAGACCAGCCTGTCCAACATGGTGAAATCCCATCTCTACTAAAAACACAAAATTAGCTGGGCATGGTGGCGGACGCCTGTAATCCCAGCTACTCAGGAGGCTGAGGCAGGAGAATCACTTCAGTCCAGGAGGCAGAGGTTGCAGAGAGCTGAGATCACGCCCATTGCACACCAGCCTGAGCAACAAGAGTGAAACTCTGTCTCAAAAAATAAACAAACATAAAAATAAAGGCTATCTTTTAAAAAGCTATGTGATGATATTTCAAGTCCATCAACAATGTCTAACCAAGAGGTCTGGACAGCCATCCTGCTGGACTAATAGCTTACCTGACTTGTAGAATTAAATGCCAAGGGGTCCTGTATTCTTACTGTCTTGTGTAAAGCATAATTAGGAAGATAAGATTACATCTTAAGGGGTAGAAAAATTTTCCTTGGGTTACTGAACTGATCATTTCACCTCCACCATTAAAACAAGTGTTCCTTCCAGTGGTTTGCATAGTTGGTCATAAGCAGGTCTCTAGGTCTCAGGGACACACTCTCATTGATATCAATGATGTAGATCTTCTAAGCTGAGTATTTATAAAATTTGTCAGCAAAACCACTGAGGATCAGGATTTTGAGATTCAGCTTTCTGAATGGTCCCATCTTTAAAATTCTCACATATATGCCCCTGCCAAACAAATGAAGGATTCTAAGCAGCAGGGTCTGGTGGGAAAAATAGACTATTGCCAACGGCAGAGGCATTGTCTGTTTGTGTTCCTAAGAAGCAGAGTCTGAGATGGGGATTCTCGAAAAAGTAGTTTATTAGGGGAGTGAGCTTGGGAGAAAGGGAGCAAAAAGGCTGAATGGGACTCGGAAGAAAGTTAAATAAAGATGTGGCTCAGGTGGCTCCAGTGTGATCCCACAGGGAGCCCTGGGATACAAATTACACCACAGAGGTGGTCCTATCTTCAGGCGAGTTGCCTTTTTTTTTTTTTTTTTTTTTACCCCTTGTTAGTCATTGGCCTTCGGAGGTGAAGAGGTGGGTATATAACCTCTAGATCGAAGCAGCTTCCATCTGACCACAGGCAAATCTCTGCAGAAAAGGGTGCCATGAGCTATTAGCAGCCAATACAGCCCCAGATCACAGGGGGCACTAGCCTGGTGAGGGAGGTCTGAGCTGGGCATCTCAGATGTTGCCCTGAATGACTGTGCAAGAATCAGTGGTGATCATCATTACTAAAGAGGAAAAAATCTCTGGTACTGGAGTCACATCAGACTTTGGGTTTATGGTTTTGCTTTTGTTTTCATTTATGAACTTGGGTCCCTGTACTAGGTCAAATCGTGGGCTACCAAAAGACATGTCCACATCCTAAACACCAGAGGCTATGAATGTAGCCTTATTGGTAAAAGGGTTTTAGAAGACATAATCAGGTGAAGGATCTCAAGATGAGATCACCCTGGACTATCTGGTTGGGCTCTAAATCTAATGGCAAGTGTCCTTATTAGAAACAGAAGAGACAGATACAGAGGTGACAGCCATGTGAAGATGCAGACCATGCAGCCAGAGGCCAAGGGATACCTGGAGCCACCAGAAGCAGGAGAAGACAAGGAATAGAATTTTCCCTAGAGCATTTGGAGGAACAAATGGTCTCTCTCTGTCACCCAGGCTGAAATGCAGTGGCACTATCTTGACTCATTGCAGCCTTGACTTCCTGGGCTCAATGGATCCCCCCACCTCAGCCTCCCAAGTAGCTGGGACTACAGGCATGAGACACCATGCCAGGCTGATTTTTGTATTTTTGTTGAGAGTTTCACCATCTTGCGCAAGCTGGTTTCGAACTCTTGGGCTCAAGCAATCCTCCAGCCTCGGCCTCCCAAAGTGCTGGGAATACAGGCGTGAACCACCAGGCCTAGCCCAAGCATGAAGTTTTTAATAAAACACAACTACAACAGCAGTCTTTATCTTATTTATACTTCTTAAGGAAACTATAAACTTTTTATACTTTTTAGTGAAGTATATACTTTTTACATATATTCAAATATGCACATATCATTAGGATAGAGCTTGATACATTTTCACAAACTGAACACAATCATGTAACCAGCACCCAGATTAAAAACAGAACATTACCAGCACCCCAGAAACTTCCACGTACTCCTTTTTCAGTCACTACTCTCCCATAAGAAAAACCATGATGCTGATGTCTAATCACATAGGTTAACTTTGCATATCTTCAAACTTTATATAAATGTAATCATACAGTACATATTCTTTTATGTGTGTCTTCTTTTGTGCCACATAGTGTTGGTCAGATTTATCCATAATGTTACATGTAATGAACTGCTCAGCATCATTGTTGTATATAGTATTTGATTTGGGGAATATCTCATAGTAGATCGATTCATTCTACTAATAATGGACATTTGGGTTGTTGTCAATTTTTAGCTATTGCAAATAGTGCTGCTATAAAAATTCTAGTTTATAGCTTTTGGCAAATATACATATAGAATATGTATTGGGGAAATTGATATCTCTACAGTATTAAATCTTCCAAAACATGAACAACATACATTTATTTAAGTCTTTTTAAAATTTCTCTCAATATTGTTTTGTAGTCTTCTTTGTTGAAGACTGGCACATTTTTCATTAGATGTATTCCTTAGTGTTTTATATTTTTGATGCTATTATAAATTGTACAGGGACTCTGTGGGACTTTAAGGAGATGGAACATTTTAATAGCCTGAGCTTTATTGCCTTTCTAGACAAGAATCCTAAAATTTTCTTTTATTAACATGATAGGAGGAGAAAGATTATTTAAATATCCCAAACTGTTAAAACTGACAAAAGGGAAAACAAATAAGACCAGAGGCTGCAATTAGCCAATTACAGTGCCAACTACAAATTCCAGTTTTCATTTCCAACAGTATCTAATAGGCCCCAAGAAACCTTTTCCCAGAAAAGGATCCAAAAGAAACAAGTTGAAATTCCATGGTTTGTGTAAAAGAAATAAATTCTTTTTTTATTGATCTCTGGCTAGAGAGTTGAGTACTTTTTCTGATTTCAAAAATTTGAAAGTGAGACAAAATCCAATATTTATACATTCGTATTATGTGTCAAGTGCATTTTACATAATTATCTCTTTTAATTTTCATGACAAACCTACACACTGTTAGCATTTATTCAATTTTCTAGTTGAGGAATCTGAAATGCAAGAGATTAATGCCCCAAATCATACTCCATCAGTGATAGAAATGCAAATTCAGGCCTGACAGATGCCAACGGCAACCCCGCCTCCCCATCTTTAGAAGTAACATGAATTAGTATCTTTCTAACTATTAAAATTAAAGTCGTGTTCATTAAATTTTGAAAAATATAGAAAAACATAAAGAAATGATTATATATATATTTTAACTCAATATCACTTATAATAACATCCTCATGACTATATACTCTTGAACATTATTATTCTAACATCTACATACTTTTTCATAAGTTAATACACCATAATATTTAAACCAAATACCTTTCATGTTGGACACGTAAAACTATTTCTATTTTTCATGTAATACATGACTCAGCAACGAACCTTGCATCTGTATCATTGCAACTTTGCACACACCTCTGATTATTTCTTTATGATAAATTCCTCCAAGTATTCTCCTGAGTCAAAGGGATAGAAACATGTTAAGACTGGTAATACACATGGTCAAATCCTCCTCCTTCCTTCCCTCCCATCTCCCAGATAACTCACAGCTTCTTCCTATCCTTAGCAAGAGAGAGTGGCCATCTGCTGTGTCTTTGTCTATGCTGGATATTACCACTTAGAAAAAGATTTCCCAATCGGATAGGTCTAAAATATCATATTATTTTAATTTACACTTTTTTAAATACCAGTGGTTTTGAGCATCTACTTACTGGCCGTGTGTATTTGTCCATTGGGATGTTTCTCAACGAATGCTCTTGGGATCACTTGCATTAAAATGCTTATGTGCATAGGAAATAGGTAGATTCCTGAGTCCCAGTTCAGACTACCTAAAATGATCCCTGCATGGGGGTTGGAGGGAGGAAATCTAATTTTGTTAGCTCTGCTGGCAATTCATATGGACTCTAGATTTTGATCATCACTGCCCTCCTCCAGTTGGGCCTTTGCAGATTCCAGACCTAGAAGCAGCAAACAAGTAGTGGAAGAGACCTGAATTACCCGGAGTTATGGCCGCAATATCCATACGGGTCAGTAGCAACTTCAGTCCTTGCCTCGTCTGAAGAAATAATTCAACTGAGGGGCATAAAGCAGAAAAAGACTGAGGCAAGTTCCAGAGCAAGAATGGAAGTCTATTTTAAAAGGCTTTAGAACAGGAAAGAAAGGAAAATTCACTTGGAAGAGGCCCAGTGGGCACCTGAAGGTCCAAGGGAGAAAAGAGCAAAAAAGGGGGGCCTTTAATCTTTTTTTTTTTTTTTTTTGAGACGGAGTCTCTCTCTGTCCCGGAGCTGGAGTGCAGTGGCGCAATCTCGGCTCACTGCAAGCTCCGCCTCCTAGGTTTACGCCATTCTCCTGCCTCAGCCTCCCGAGTAGCTGGGACACCAGGCGCCTACCACCGCGCCCGGCTAATTTTTTGAAGTTTTTGGTAGAGACGGGGGACTTTAATCTTAATCCTGGAACTTTATAGGCTCGCCTCTTTCCAACAAAAAGCATAGGATTCCCGCATGTGCAGTGCTTTTCTTACCCTCTGGAATTGTGTTTAGGGAGTTATACGCATGCCCATCTGAGGCATTTTCCTTTCTCCGGTGGCGTGTGCTCCTGGAATGTCTTCACCATTTTGTCTCTTAACATGCATGCTCAAGAAGCTGCTTTTCCCTGGGTTCTACATTCAATGAACATTTTTAATGTTAACAGGTGTGGACCATCAGTGACTTGTCTCTACCTGGCTGCCGAATTACGGTTTCTAGAGAGGCAATACGATAATTGCCGAACCATGACCCGACATTTCTAGTAGGTTGGGGAGAACCCCCTCCTGCCCTACTCATGCCTAACTACCTGTAACACACACAGCCAAGGACTTGATCCCTTTATAAGTCAAAATCACTGGTGATCCTCATATGAAGCTTTTGTTTGTCTGTATAATTCAAATGTGCTTTCAGGTATTTTTTTTTTTTTTTTAAAGAGATGGGGTCTAACTCTGTTGCCCAGGCTGGAGTTCAGTGGTGTGATCACAGCTCACTGCAGCCTCGAACTCCTAGGCTCAAGCAATCCTCCAGCCTCAACCTCCGGAGTAGCTGGAACTACAGGCATGCACCACCATGCCCACCTCAGGTACATTATCTTAATAACTGCAGAGAAATCTCTGAGCTGTCATAGTTCAACCCCTCATTAAGCCATGTGAATAAGCTTAAAACACATTTTTTTGTGGTATAGTCAAGCCAATGACTAACGATTCAACATCTCTGCCCAGCAGGATGCTAACTACATAGCAAAAGAAGAGGTTTTTTTTAAAATTTTTTTATTTTATTTATTTATTTTTTTTAAGACGGAGTCTTGCTCTGTCCCGGGGCTGGAGTGCAGTGGCGCGATCTCTGCTCACTGTAAGCTCCGCCTCCCGGGTTCACGGCATTCTCCTGCCTCAGCCTCCCGAGTAGCTGGGACTACAGGCGCCCGCCACCACGCCCAGCTAACTTTTTGTATTTTTAGTAGAGACGGGGTTTCACCGTATTAGCCAAGATGGTCTCGTTCTGCTGACCTTGTGAGCTGCCCGCCTCGGCCTCTCAAAGTGCTGGGATTACAGGCGTGAGCCACCGCACTCGGCCAAGAAGAGGGTTTTTTTAAAGAAGATAAAATTTTTCTTTTGAAGAGTTTAAGAAATCCTGCAAGAGCTTTGAAACTAGTAGAGTTTCACAAGTAGACAACCAAGCACAATAAAGCGCCATTCCATCCTGGATTTCGAGGAGCCAGATGAAAAGCCTAGTAGGATGGGGTCCTCAGCCTCTCCCATCTTATTTCCCTTCACTGATTAGGCCCTAGTAAATGGAAACAAAAGGATTGTTTTCCTGGGGACAGTATGTACATGTTTAAAGACATTCAGCTTCTGTAAATGCCTTACAGGGAATTTTAAGGATGTAAAAACTACAGTGATACTGTTTGAGAAGCAGCTTTTTTCTTATTGCCTTTGCAATTCAAGCAAGCCAAACATAATTCTATGAGCAGTTGTTAAATGTTAAGTGTAAGGATTACCTAATATTTACTACCAGCAGGCCAAAATGACGCAAACAATAGGCCAGAGCTAGCAGGGTGAGAAGGAGGTGGCACGTCATATTCATGTGAGGAAACCTCTTCCCAAGGAAATAGGTAGAAACATCCCTGTTACAGACTGAATCATGCTGCCCTCCAAATTCATGTTGAAGTCCTAACACCCAGTGTGACTGCATGTGGAAATAGGGCCTTGTATTAGTCTGAGTGCTCCAGAGAAATAGAACTAATAGGATGTATATATAATATGTAGAAAGAGGTTTATTATAAGGAATTGGCTTGTGTGATTATGAAGGTTGGCAAGACACTGATATGCAGAGTGAATTGGCAAGCTGGAAACCAAGGAAGGCAATTTAATTCTAGTCCAAGGCTGAAGGCCTAGAACCAGGATGAATTGATGTTTCAGTATGAGTCTGAAAGCAGGAAAAAAGCTGAGGTTTCAATTCCAAGGCCGTCAAGCAGGAAGAATGCTCTTCTACTCGGGGAAGGGTCAGGTTTTTTATTCTACTTAGACCTTTAACTGATTGGACAAGGGCCACTGACATCAGAGAGGGCAAGCTGCTTTACTCCGTCTACCAATTTAAATGTTAATCTCATCCAAAATCACCTCACAGATGTACCCAGGATGTTTGACCAAACTTCTGGGCCCAGTCAAATTGACATACAAAATTAACTATCACAAGAAAGGTAAGGTTCAAACATTAAGATCATAAGGGTGGGGTCCTAATTCTATATGACTGGTGTCTTTATAAGAAGGGGAGACTGGGACACACAGAGAGACACCAAGGAAGCACATGCAGGGAGGAAAGGCCATGTGAGGACACAGCAAGCAAATGACCATCGCAAGCCAAGGAGAGAGGCTCGGGAGAAACCAAACCTGCCAACACCTTTATCTTGGACTTCCAGCCTCCAGAACTGTGAGAAATAAATTTCTGTTGTTTAAGACACCCAGACTGTGGTATTTTGTTATGACAGCCTGAGCAGACTAACACAGTCCCTTTCCCAGGAAGGAAGAGAAAACAGCTTTCCCGCTGCAAACCATCATGTATAAAGAACTTATGCCTGCACTGAGCTATACATTTTTCACCCACTGCCATCATTTATCCTCATGACACTGTCCAGAAGTGGGTGTGCATATCTTTGTATCAGTTAGGAATAGGTTTGGTTGCACATAATAGAAAATCCAAGCTACCATGGCTTGACCAAATGAAGGCTTATTTTTCTCATATTCAGTAAGTGCAGAAGAAAGCAGACCAGGGCTATGAGGTAGCTCAGGGAGATGATGTGGCAGCTGTCATACCCAGGCTCCATCAAGCTTCTGTTTAGCTATTCTTCATGCATGGCTTTTGTCCTTATGCTTATTTCAACAAGAATGTAACTCCATCTCTCGCATTCAGGTAAGAAGAATAGGAAGAATGATGAGCAAAAGGCACAGGACAACTCAGTTTCTCTTTTAAAAAAGGTTTTACAGAAAAGCAGAACTCCTGCTTACAGTCCATTAGATTGCTCTATGTTATGCTGCAAGGGGGGCTGAGATCTGTCATTTTAGCAGAATAGAACTGAGGGAGAAGGAGAGAATGACTACTAGCAGGCAACAGCAGTGTTTGCCACCTTCCCCTTGCATGGATGAGTATGGATAAATTATACACATCAGCTATTATTTAAATCATGACCCTTGGGGAAGGGGATGCTATTGATAATAATGCCAGGACAGCAGGCATAAAACAGGACTCTCCTGAACAAAGTGTTTGGATGCCCCACAGAGGAGGCCAAGAAAGGATAGTTAACTTTCCAAGGACACATTGAGGATTCCAACCCTGCTAACTCTTACTCCAACACTCATCCTCCTTAACAATTGCACTAGAATGTTATGATTATGAGGATGTAGATGTAGATTATTTGCTTCAGAAACACTAAAGTGCTTGCTAAAAATACTGATTCCTTGACCCTACCCCAGGGCTTTGGATTCGCTAAGTCTAGAGTAGAGGCCTGGAGGTCTGCTTCCTAAATAAACATGCCAGGGTGAGTCTGATGCAGTGAGCTGCATTCCAGGAAACATTGTTTTAAGACAACCAAACCTGTATAAATAAGCAAAAATCCTCCACCATGCTTTAACTAGGAGAAAAATGACATTTATTCAACTTCTGTGACTCAGTAGTTTAAAAGGACAATGGGACATTTCTTGCAGGACCTGGTCCTCCTGATAAGGACTACGCATTACCTAGGGAATCTGGGAACCAGGCAAACCTTCATCTCATTGGCGACAGCAAAGGTGAGCCGACCCGTGCAAGGCTGTGGGAGGGTCAAAGCAGCCCAATGGCCAGAGGTGTGTCTCTCCCCACTCCTGCCCAGGTAACTGTTATATGCTGAGCCTATCAACTCCCCTGAGGTGAGGTGGGGTGGGTCGCAGGAAACCAGCTCTATTCTGATAACCACAGAACAAGAGGGTTGGTAGCCTCTAGAAAAAGTATCCAAATAAGAGGGAGCAAGTATAGATTTTTCACTCATACAACGAATAGTTTTTTAACACCTACTCTGTCAGAGACCTAGTGCTAAGGATATGTTGATGAGAAAATACACAAGATACCTGCCCTCACAGAGCTTTCAGTTAAGCAGTGAGGGAAATCCTACATCAAAGAACCTCACTGGTGAATGCATACTTAACACACTGCCTCCATTGATCTGAAGGAAGCCTCCAGAGCTCTCAGACCTTACAGAGTGCCAAAACCACCTCTCCGCCTCTTCCAGTTCATTCTTCAATCTCAGTTCATACCATACTCCCTTGGTCCAGGTCAAACTCCCTGGTATTGGCTGATACTCAAATATCCGTTAAATGCACATATGAAGAAATAAATGCTCTAAGTCCAAGCATTACAAAGTTTTCTCAATTTTTGCACACATTGATTGCAAGGTATACAAACAATTTGATAACACTTTCTTTTTTTTTTTTTTTTTTTTTTTTTTTGATTGGGGGGAGGAAGGGGAGAGTTAAAAAAAAAAAAAAAAAAAAAAAAACAACACATTAAAATTTCCAGACCATAAGATGCATCTAAATTTCATGAGTTTGAAAATGCAGAGAGAAATGAGTTTTAGAAACAAGGAAAAGCAGTACTTAGTGACTTGCAACCATCATCTGCTCATCACTTGGGCAGGGACAGGGGAGTATATATTAGTACATCAGTATTTTCTACATCTACCTGTGGGAACCTCAAGGCCGGGGAAGGTCAGACTTGGTGTAATGCAAGGGTTTATATGGCAGTTTGTATTTTCCAAAGCCTCTCATTCCTTGTGTTCTTCTTATAAGGTGGCATCAACACTCCTCCCACCAAGAAGTAAGGCCTGTTCCCTCCTCTTGCATCTAGAGGGTGAGTGCACGGCAGGGGAGCAGAGTGGGTGTGAATGGGTAACTTCTCCAAACTATAGAATACAGTGGAAAGGGCCAGGTGCAGTGGCTTATGCCTGTAATCCCAACACTTTGAAAGGCTAAGGCAGATGGATCACTTGAGGCCAGGAGTTTGAGACCAGCCTGGCCAACATGGCAAAACTATCTCTACTAAAAATACAAAAAATTAGCAAGGCACGGTGGCACATGCCTGTAGTCCCAGCTGCTTGGAAGACTGATGCACAAGAATCACTTGAACCTGGAAGGCGGAGGTTGCAGTGAGCAGAGATTGTGCCGCTGATGAAGTGAGACTCTGTCTCAAAAAAAAAAAAAAAAAAAAAAAAAAAGAAAGAATACAGTGGAAGAGATACAATGCAACTTCCAAGGCTAGGTTATCTCTCTGCCTAGCTCTGGCTGTCTCTTAGGATGCTGATCCTCAGTACAGTTCAGCTGCCATGTTGGCAGGGAGCACAGGCCACATAAAGAGGCCATATGGATGTGTTCCAGCTGACAGCATCAGAGAATGTCTCAACTGACAGCTGGAGCAACCACCAGACAAGTCTCTGAGTGAGGCTTCAGATAATTCCAGTCACTAGATTTCAAGTCACCCCAGCTGACATTAAGTGATGCAGGCAACCTGTCCCTACAGAGACCTAAGCAATTTGTAGATCTGTGAGCAAAACATAGGTCATTATTAATTCAAGTCACTAAGTTTGGGGGCAGTTCATTATACAGCCATAGTAACTGAAACAGCATGCAAATGCTTGCTGCTTTTTTCTTGGCAATAACCACAGAAACATGGTAACAACTAAGTTTTATGTCCTGCTTTAGAGTTTGCTTCTTGCACTCTTTCATTTCACCAATAAATTATTGCCATCACCTCCACTTCACATGCAAGGAAATTGAGACACAGAAAGACAAAGCAATTTATCCACAGTCATACCTTCTTCTTCATGGGGACAAGACAAGGGTTAGTGGAGTTATTAAGAGGAATTAAAGGAGTACAGGTTTTGAATGCTGGCTCTTCCCCCTTTCTTGCTGCCTGCCTTCGGATAAGTCATTAGCCTCTCTGAGTCTCAGTTCTCTCATTGTGAAATGCAGATGAAAATAGAACCACTTTGTGGAATTTTTATTGAATGTTTAACTACACAAGCAGCACTTAAGACAAAGTCAGGCCCAGAGTCAGGCGGTCTTTTGTCTTGTGGCTCCAGCAGCCCGGCACCTTTGACAGGGCTGGCACTCCACGAACATTTCCTGGATGAATGAATGAACAAATGAATTGAACTGCCATCTACTGGGCCCAAAATGCCTCCTCCTGTTATATCAGGATGCCACACTTAGGGCTTATAACTAGCAGGGTTGATTTTCCTTGGCAAATACTAAATGGAAACTGTGTACTGGGTTGGCACAGACTGGAAAAATTGGACTTTTTTCCTATCCTTCTATGAATCTCCCATTCATAGAAGGATTCGAAAATTCAGAATTTATACACACAGCCACACACACATTGTAGCATCACACAATGTTCATAAATCAGGACTGGGATGCCCACTCCTTAAGGACTATTGCCCCAACCTTGGCTGAGCTCTGGCCCTCTGAACCAGGACAGTGGCTTACAGGTCCCTTCGCCCTGCACCCAATCCAAACACAAACCCACCACTTGCCCAGCTCGGCAGAGTGGCACTAGCTACTCTCTGCTGAAAACAAGGAAGAGAAATCAATTTCTTTCTAGCCATACTGAGTGCAGCAAGCAGGGTAAGGCCGAACTCTGTCAAACAATGTAGAAAACCCAATTTAATACTGAGATGGACCCAATTCTCTGACAGGCGTGTTAAATGTGATTAAAGCTGCACAGCATTCCCCGCATACCCATCTGCCATGTTGAGGAGCCCACAGCTGTTCTGATTTCTGATGTACAGTTTCTTGTCAGTTGTTTCAAATGCATCTCATCTTGCCTGTAATCTGGGCTCTCCCTCCCTCGCCCCTCGTCAGGCCAGCCTTGGCCGGCTTCTCTAAGCAGTCGCTGATATCCACATGCCTTTGGCCGCGGGTCTGTAGAGGCATGTGTGAGCTCTGGCTGGTGCAAAAATGTGTGATCACAGAGAAAGCTTAGCGCTTTAGCGGCTGGAATGAGTCTCTTGGATCCTAAGCTGTTGTGACGCCACCACCTGCAGCTCCTGCAGGTTTTTGCTGCGGGATGAGGGGAAAGAGCAGGGACAAATCATTTTTGATGCTACAGAGAGCTGTTCCTGAGATGCCCACAAGCTACCATGGAAATACAATCTGAAAACTCTGGAAATCCAGTGCAGGCATACTTCAGGGTTCTGGGAAAAGGCAGAGGCAGAAATGGAAGTGGGGTTCTTCTGGGCAAGGGATGGAGTCCACAGAGGCCACTGCAACCTTGTGGCCAGAAGGCACAGATAAGGCAGAGGACAGCTGATTTCAAGAGGACTGGATCGCCTAGCATCAGCCCATGTGGCATCTTCATGAGAATTTTTTAAAAGTTGGGGCTGTGGCCCTGCACCTAGGTACACAACCCAGCAAGCAGGGCATAGGCTGGATTTCAGCCCCACTCACCCTCTTGACCAGGGGTCCTTGTGCAATAAACAACATGTACAACCACACATATCAACACTGAACAGAGGAAGAGCTCCAAGGAGCATAGGGAGGTCATGATGAGAACTAGGGGGACAAAATAAGTGAAAAATGCCTGCCCTCAAGTAACTGAGAGCAAGCAAGGCTAACAAATGGACATGGAAAACATAGGAGAGCATAAGAGAAGGGCCAGGAGAGAAATAGAAAAACGGAGTGCCAAGGGATTTAAAGAGGAGAACATGCTTCTGGTTGGGGAAATCAAGAAAGGATTGCAGAGAGAGATGGCATTTGAAATGAAAAGGGGAAAGGTACATAAAGACACTTCAAACAGAGAGGCATGAACAAAGAAATGGCAGAGGGGAGATCAGGGCCATGTAACGGGACAGTCCATAGTCCAATTTGTCTGGAGCTTAAAGTGGATGGAAGAGATGACATCTCACATCTCCCTCGGGCTCCACACAAGAATTATGCTATGGCAGACACCTCATAAATGGAGAATGAGGCTCTGACCCTGACTCCCTCTCCCTGTGTCTCTGGCCAGCCCATCTTCACCCTGATGATGACCCCCCCCACCACTTGTGCATTTGCTCATCGTGGCCTCCACTGTGCCATCACCTTCTTGTTCTCTTTCGTGGACATTGGAGCACTAAAATAATTTGGGGATATATTCTAGAGGATCTTGAATGACAATTATGGAGGATCTTGAATGTAACAAAGATGTGGACTTTGTAGCAGATCTAGGGATCAAGAAGAGCCACTGGCCATTTTTGACATAATTCATGATCAGAGCGACACGATCAGAATGCACCTAGGAAAATCATCCAGTGGAGGAAGGATTGGAGAGGAACAAGGCAGGACTGAATAGGATGCTATGCTCCAGGTGGGGAAAATGGAGGGAGTGAAGGGGGCAGGAAGGAAAAGTAGGGCCAATTCAAAAGACAATATGGAGACTAGAAAGGGTGTCTGGTGGAAAATTGGGTCAAATCCTTGAATTCTGTCAGAATTAAGTCCTGCCAGTCTGCATTGGGCTCTTGGATGCAAAGGCTTGGGTGCTGTGTTTCTACACACCCAACTGCAACACAGCAGAGGGTACTGACACCATGCTGGAGTCAGTCAATCAAAAAACGACTTGCTTGTGCAGGGGGAAACTGACTGCAGTGCATCTGTCTACCAGAGAGTTGGTGTCTTCCTGGGGAATGATACAATGGGAATAGCAGAAATGAAGTCATCAGACTGGAATGTTATTACAAAATCAATCACTTTCATGGAAATCTTTATTCCACTAATAGTCTCATTTTGAGTATAAGATTTTATCTGTTTAGAAAGAAATGTGGGAGAGGGAAAAAGGAAGGTGAAGAGAAGAGTAGGGAGAAAAGATGAGGTAAGATACATATACGCCTTCTTAAGTCTCCAATTCACTTAAGAACTTAAAATAAAATAATAAATAGTTCAGAAACACAAACATATTGATTCTCCCTTAGCTATCTGTATTAACGTGCTAGGGCTGCTGTAACAAAGTACCACAAACTGGGTGGCTTCAATAACAGAAATTTGTTGTCTTACTGTTCTATTTTTTGTTTTGTTTTATTTTTGGGATAACATCTCATTCTGTCACTCAGGCTGGAGTGCAGTGGCACAAACAACTCACTGCAACCTTGACCTCCTGGGCTCAAGTGATCCTTTCACTTCACTGGGACCACAGGCATGCGCCACCACACCCAGGCAATTCCTTTAGTTTTTGTAGAGATGGGGTCTCCCCACCTTGCCCAGGCTAGTCTCGAACTCCTGGGCTCAAGCAATCCTCCTGCCTTGGCATCCCAAATCCCAAAGGGATTATAGGCCACCACACCTGGCCCTGTCTCACAGTTATGGAGGCTGAAAGTTCAAAATCAAGGGATCAGCTTTCTCGGAAACCTGTAAGGGAACCCTTCCTTGCCTCTTCCTAGCTTCTGGTGGTTTGCTGGCAATCTTTGGCATTCCTTGGCTTGTCACTGCATAACATCAATCTCTGCCTTGATCTTCACATGACATCTTCCCTGTGTGTCTCTCCTGACTCTTCTTATAAGGACATTAGTCATATTGGTTTAGGGACCAGTCCTACTCTTGTATAAACTCTTCTTAAATAATTACATTGACACCAACTCTATTTCCAAATAATATCAAATTCTGAGACACTAGGGATTAGGACTTCAACATATCTTTGTAAGGGGACACAACTCAACACCTAACACTCCCACATTTCACTGTTCTTTCTCCCAGAAAACGTAGGTTTGTCTCCCAAAGAGGGCCTCATCTAAGAGACTCCTTCCCTGACCTCTCTCATCTCTTCACACCTAGGTTTCCACTCTAGGAACTTCTCAGGGAGGCAGAATGGATTTGGTGTCAACGTAGGGAACCCCTATGACTGGTCCTTGGGGTCAAATCCTAACTACAAGATTGGCTCGCTGTGGCCAAAAAAGCCCAGGGGCTCATTTGGATGCTCCCCTACCTTGAGGTATTCCTAAGGAAGCACTGTTATTACCACCATCAGTCTGGTCAAAGGGGATGGCAGAGCCTTCTTGCTTTCTGGCTCAAGTATGCACATACTCTTCACTGGGTGGGGTTTCTGCACAAAAACACAAATGTTATCCTTTGCTCATCTCCTATGATCTATGACACTCACTATGAAACTCCAGAGGTTGTCAAGAATACCTTCCCTTCCCCAACTCTCCTATTTTCTGTTGTCAATTTGCTTTTCTACAAGGGGTCCTCCAAGAGATATTTGAAGACTTTTTTTTTAGTACAATGTCCACTCCCACTCCCTTAGGGATCAGTCCATTTAACTTCACATAGTAAGCCAACCAAGTCCTCAGGCTCGACACAAGAAGGATGCTGTGGAAGACACCCCGAGCATGGAGAATGAGGCCCTGACTCCCATTCCATGCCTCTCTGGTCAGCCCATCTTTGCCCTGACAATGACTCCCACTGCTTGTGCATTTGCTCATCATGACCTCCACTGTGCCATCTTTCCTCTCAGACCATCATCTTCTTGTTTTGTTTCCTGGACTTTGAAACACACCTGCTTCCCTCCTGGAATGGCACATCAGCAGCTTGCTACCCCAGGCACAGTCACACCCTATAGTGCAATATAGACCCCATACCTGTAGGCTGCACCCTGCTGGCCTAGTCTCCCATAGACCCTCTTTCTCGAATGCAGAGAAGTCATGCAAATGAATCAGGCACAGCCCTGCCACATTTCTCCACGTGACTCCTCATCGTGGTGACAATGGTAATATTGGAATACCTCCCGCCCTAGGAAGGAATTATTTCTAAGGGGCTGATTGTTGCTTCCCAACTCCCCATGAAGCAAGCTCATTAGCTTGCTCCACTCAGCTAACCAGCCTGGACAGAGCTGCTGCTTCATACTGGGAAACGTGGCATTCTTGCTTGTCTCAGAAATAATTCAAACTCTTCCCTCAAAGCCCCAATTCTTCAGTTCTGTGGCTCAATGCTTTCTTAAGATATATGTTGAAAATGACAACTCTGTATTAGAGGAAAACTTGAGTATAGGCCCTTCAGTTCTTTTAAAGACATCAGAAATCACTTAGAGATTTCCTTAAAGAAAAAAACAGTATTACTTGAAAACGAAGTTGGTTTAATTCAATAAATATTTGCTGGCAAATATTACGTTTCAGGCACAAAAGACAAAAGAAAAATAAGGCACCATCCCCAACCTCATGAGTGCATGTTGGTGACAGAAGCACAGTACAAATGGCCACGTGGCATTAGTATAACATCAAAGGTCACGTTCCTACAAGCCTGAGCTCTTCCTTCCCCAAACCTCAGGTCACATTGGTACCACTCTGCTTAAATACTGGCAAAACTCAAATTGTCGTTTACTAAGCACACTCATTTTAGATCAGGTATAAATAAATAAATAAATAAGATAAAACCACAAAAAGGATCTGTGCATATATATACACACATATACAAATATATAGTGTGTATTGCAACCTCAAGAGACACAGTCACAAATGCCATAATCCAGAATGTCGAAATCTCTAAAGATCAAATTCCCTGAAGTCTAAAATTTCTAACATCTAAAATCCCTAGTCTCTAAAATCCCCAAAATCATAATCCTGAAAGATTAAAATACCAAATGTTGAAATCCCGAAAGCAGAATCCTAGGCGAGGGATTAGTACATTTTCAGTTGTACACAGAATAGCTGCATCATATTAGTTCAATCATCTTAGGCTAACTATTATCTTGTTAGTGTGTTTGTTTGGAAGTTAAGTATAGTTTAAGGGTGCCAAGTGGACAAGGAGTGGATTTGTGGACTTAATTTTAAGTACTAACTTCACAGAATTAAGGAATACCTAGAAACCTGGTAAATCATTATTCTGGGTGTGTCTGTGAGGGTGTTTCCAGAGATTAGTGTGTGAGTGTGAATGAACTAGGCAGGCAAGATATACCCTCAGTGTTGGCAGGCACTGCCTAATCAGCCAAAGGCCACGAACAAACAGATACAGAAGGTGAATTTGTCTTCTACTGAAGCTGAGACAAATTTTTCTTCTGCTGCTTTGGACATCAGAAATTCAGGCTTTGGGTTGCGGGACTTACACCAGTGGCACTCTGGGTCCTGAGGCTTTTGACCTTGGACAGAGAGTTACACCATCTGCTTTCTAGGTTCTAAGGCTTTTGAACTTGCACAGAGCCACACTACCAATATCCCAGGGTCTCCAGCTTGCAGGTGGCCTGTCATGGAAATTCTTAGCTTCCATAATTGTGTGAGACAATTCCCCATTAAATCTCCTCTTATGTATCTAAATCTATATCTTATTGGTTCTATCTCTCTGGAGAACGCTAATACAGATTTTGTACTGGGGAAATCAGATATCATTCTTTCTTACTGTGTTCCTTACAACATAATGGAAGAGATCTGTGAAACTGTTCCCTCTAATTTAAGTGTTTGAGGCTACTTAATGGTGAAAGATAAAAGTTTAAAACTGATGATTATTGCTGCTGCAAAAGCAGAAAATCACCTAATTGCAACAGCCAAGCAATAACCAGACTTTCAGATGGACAGCATATACTTATGAAATTTGTAGACCACAACCACTCTCCAAATAAAAGTACAGTGAGTGTTTCCAAACTCATAGATGTGAAAACAAATGAAAAACACAAGAAATCTCCCCTGTCAAATTATTCAATTGTATACAACTTCTGCCCCTTCACACGTAGCACCAGTTGGCTATGCTATGTGTTTTTATCTTTGCATCATTTCTAGGACTGGTGGTATAAATTGCACAAAGACTTTTAGAGAGTTCTAATTCATTTTAGACATTTTTTAAAAATTGCCACCAAGAAAGTGCTTTATCACAATGTTGACGTTGTATGTAAGCACTATGCACGCATGTAAAAAATATTGAAACTTCCTCAGTAAATGAAGACATAAAGAATTTATCTTTCACAAATGCAGATGTATAAAAAATACCTCTCTTTGTACATCTGCATTTGTGAAAGATATGATTTCTTGAGATCCCAATTCTTTGGGTGACTGCATAGGCAGTGGTAACCCATTGTAGTTTTTGTTTGCTCTTGTCAAAAGATTTAGCTTGTCCATCATGGTATTTCAGATGACCACAGTTGCAAAGCTGGGTGCACAGAATTGCCAACCATAGTGGTATGCATTTATAAATTTCGCTTTCTGACCTATGTCTTCACGTATATAGTTCATCTGCTCATAACTGTTATGCCCTAATGACTGTTGTTAGTACCTCGGACTGTTCATGCTTGCAAAAATAAGTATGTTGTTATTAACTAGTCTGTCGTGTTAAGCAGTCTGTGAAGTATGCTGTCATTCTTTTTTGCTTCTCAAATAAATCCCCCTTTTATAATGTAAATAAATTTATTTTAAAGAATTTTTAGTTTTTACAGAATTATATTTTGGGGATTTTGGACTAGGAATTTTGATCTTTTGGGGTTTCCACATTCAGGATTATGGTGTTTGGAATTGTGTCTTTTGGTATTATGGCCTAAACCTGCCAACAAGTGGCAGAGCAAGGATTCAAACCCAGGTCTGTCCCATTCCAAAGAACATCCTCATAACCAAAGTGCCAGTCAGACTGTCCGGGTGCTACTATGCTCCAGGAAAACCTGGAGGGAAGGTTACAGATTGAGCCTCAAAATCCAGGTTGGGATCCAAAATACCACATCAGCATCATCCATTTTACACATTAATCCTAATGAAGGAGAGAAACCAGACCTGAAGACCAAAGAAGCAGAATCCAGGCATCAGGGTGAGGTGGTAAACAGGAAACGAGGCTGTAGTTTGAAGGCCAAGGGAATGGAAACCAGGTGAAGGTGGGATGGGAGCAGGGAGTATAAACTGGCCCTGAGGAAGGGTTTGGCACGTGGACTGTAAATGAGGAAAGGGTGTCATTCTGATTAGTCACTGGCCAGATGGGTGGACCCGCCTGCCTCAGGGACAGTGGCAAGTCTGGGACAGACCCATGGCAATGGCAGGCTCCACCTAGCCAGCTGCCAGGAATCCTGTGCAGAGTCCAGCACTGCTGACTCTGGTCTGTGACAGCTCTCAGATGCAACACGGGTGGATCCGTGGGCGCTTCCTTGAGGAGGCTGAGCACAGTCTAAATAATGCACAGCAGACTTTGATGGCCCTCCCAACCAAACCTTTTTAGGTTACAGACAGTGCTGTGTTTATACTCCCAGGGACGGAACATCCTTTGCTCATAGCCCCACGCTCTACCCCCACTCACCATCTCCCCAACTTTGGCAAATGCCTAGACTCTGAGCAATCTGTGCAGACATGTTGTGAATCACTGTCAGTTCAAGTACACAATATTCCCTGAATTTAACCCTCCTCAGCTTGCTTGCCTTACACGCTCCCACTCCAAGCACTGGTGGAGGCAAACTCCGTAAGGAAGCAGCAGGCCCCAGTGCTCTGGAACAGGTAGCAACAGCAGGCAGGACAGCCACAGAACTAGGTGACTGATACCCATAAAGCTCAGACAGTGCCAGGCACAGTCTCAGAGACTTTGCATTCCCACAGATCTGTGAGCAAGTGATTATTATGTCCATTATGAGTATGAGGAAATTGAGGTTCAGAACGATTTTCTTTTTTATTTTTTTGAGATGAAGTCTTGCTCTTGTCACTGAGACTGGAGTGCAGCGGAGCTATCTTGGCTCACTGCACCTCCACCTTCTGGGTTCAAGCAATTCTCCTGCCTTGGCCTCCCAAAATAGCTGGGATTACAGGCACCCACCACCATGCCCAGCTAATTTTTATGTTTTTAGTAGAGATGGGGTTTCATCATGTTGGCCAGGCTGGTCTTGAACTCCTGACCTCAGGTGATCCGCCTGCCTCGGCCTCCCAAAGTGCTGGGATTACAGGCGTGAGCCACCACACCTGGTCCAGAAAGACTAATATTCATACACACTAAAGTGAGACCGCTTAGATTCAAAACTAGGCATGTTCTTCCTAATATACAATGTTCTATCTCAAATCATGTTTCCAATGATTTCTATTAGCAGCCTTGATAGTAATAGCAGCAGCCTGTGGGATAAACACTACACTAAGTGCTTTGTATGTACCACGTCATTTAATCTTTCCAAACAGCACTGAGGAAGATACAACTACTATCTTCATTTTAGACATGAGGATCTGAGGTAAGAGAGGTGAGCGGCAGGAGAGAGGTGAAAAGGGAGAAAGTTATCCCCTACGTTCTTCATTTCCTTTGCCCTTCTCCTTACCGGAGCCCACTCAGCTAGTTGGGGCAGACAGAGGCTCATATGACTCCAAGTTCTTAATAGCTCATCTACAGACTTGTGCTGAACAGGGAGGATCCTAGAGGACATGGAGGGTCTGAGAGATGGTTTGGGGGTCGGGATGTATATACAACAGTCCCATAAAGTCATTCCCCAAATAAAGCAGAGAAGGACAATATGGGGGTCTTGAGATAAATAAGCAAGAATGGCTAGATAGGAAAGCTTGGAGGCTTCTGAAGATTCACAGAAAGGGAGCAGGAGCAGGCAGAGCAGGCCCATTAAAGGAATAATAAAAATTAGCCCTTTCATGCACACAGCCCTGGGTCCCAGGTCACAAAGGATCTTCACAGACACGAACGCATATTTTATTTAGGGATTCAAAGGTTCCATGTGTGAGGCAACATCGCATATGGGAAAGGAGCTTGGGGACATGAAGAAGGATAGAGTTCTTGAGCAGGTGGGAATACACTAAGGGTGGTCCCAAGAAGGGCTGTTCATGCCGAGAAGTGGATTGGTAGGCTCTGGAATGAAGTAAATCCGGGAAGAAGCCAAAGCAGCGTCAATCATTTCCTGCCATGCTTGTGATGCCCATCGAGCATGATCACTCCTTTGAGGGGGCTCCAATGTCTCATTTGGGAGTGTTTCCACCCCAGTTTTTTACTTTGGCTATCATTAGCCAGGAAGGCGAGGTTCTTTATGAACCCATTGGATTGCTGATTCCTGAAGACCCAGAGTGATCCACAAAGGACTCAAGGACGATCCTCTCCCTATTCCTTACCCCTACTACTAGGACCAAATTCAGCTTTAACTTGCCTTCCCTGGGCACCTACTAGGCACAATGCTATGTGCAATTCTAATTTTGAAGACAAAGAAACTTGCTCAGGGAAGAGACTTGCTCAATGTCACAGATATCCACAAGTGGCAGAGCCAGGATCCAAACTTAGACCTCTTATTCCAAGTGCATTGCTGTTTTCACTACATCATGCTGCCTCCTAGAAAAATCAGCTAACTCTGTGCCTCTAGATGCTACACAGTATTCAATAACTCTGATGACTCTGAATTCAGGAAATATCTATCAATTGGACCAGGATCTGTGTTTTAAGCTTATCTTTATTTCTAGTACTTCCTGAGAAAGAGTAAAGTATTCTGAAATATAGAAGATGGATAGGTAGAAAAATGTATACATAAATACACAGATGATGGATGGATAGATGGGCACAGACTTTTAAGTTTTGTGGGTACATAGTAGGTATATATATTTATGGGGTACATGAAGTGTTTTGATACAGGCATGCAATGTATGATAATTACATCTTGGAAAATGAGATATCTATCCCCTTGAGCATTTATGCTTCGTGTTACAAACAATCCAATTTTATCTTTTAGTTATTGGACAGACTTTAAATTGAGTTTTGGTATTAGCTCCTCCATCAAACTTTGTGACTTGAAAAATAGTCACTTAGGTTTTGTTTGTTTTCTATAAAATGGCCTTGTCAAAGCCCTTATCGTGGAACTACTGTGAGAAACTACCTCTAACAGTGCCTGGCATACCCATAGACTCTTACTATTCTCCCCTTTGTGCTAAAATCATGGTTTAGAATTATGTCCAAATTCTACAGCAAGGACCCAATTCAAATATTGTTTGAAATATCCAAAATGTCTGTTTTTGACATCAAGTTCATAGATTTGACAGCCTGGTACCCATAGAGTCCCACCCAAGAACATTTCCTTCAAAACAGGTTCCTGTTACAGAAACAGCCCTGGTTTTAAATATACTCCCTTTCCTCATAAAAATGCCCCAGCCAGCTAAAGTCATTCTGTTTAAAATATTTAATTAATACCTTCACAGAGGTCTGGAACTTATTAAAGACTCTTGGGGACCATGTCTTAGGGGCAATGCTTTGTTCTAAGCAGCTCTATGTGTTACAGATAATATAAAGTGCTGGAATGTGCTTTCTATTAAAAGCAGGGACGTTTGCCTGCCTGCTGTTGCAAACCCTTTTGTCATCATCATGATACTTTAAGGCATAATCCAAGTACAACATACACACACAAATAGTGTCAATCCATCCACTTAGTAAAAAGAGTCCCAGTAAAACCACAAGAAAGGTCTGGTGATTAGGCGAGGGGATTAAAAACTGGAGGAGCTCTTCCTTTACCTCTTCTCCCACCTGAAGAGGCCACAAAGGCACATTGCTCCCCAAGCAAACAAGAGCAAAAACACAAAGGCACACGCTTTGCTCTACCTCCAGTATCTTCTTGGCTTCTCAGCCTTCAGCACATGAAAGAAGCGTTGGTTAAAAGTCCTACCTTCCAAGCAAGTAAACATGCTCTTAGTCCTCCTTTGTCTCATGGGCTGAAGACTGACAAAGGCTTCACGTCCATTGTTGTTTGGGGAGTACATTTTTAAAATTATTATTATTATAAAAATGGTATAGGTTCAATCTTGAAAACCATGAAAAAAATGGAAAAGAAAATAATTATTTTAACCATAACCCTACCACCTAGACATGACTTTGCTGCATTTCTCTCCTTCTATGTGTGTAATTTCACAAAGCTGTTATTACCATTTACCCTTTTATTTCCAGCTTCTTTTACCTTAAAGACATTGGGGGAAATGCTCAGGGTATCATAGTAAGAGATCAAGACTTTAAAACAAACTAAAGCCTTTTTTTGCAAGAAGTTTTAGGTTTACAGCAAAATTGAGAAGGAGGTACAGAGATTCCCAACATACTCCTTGCAATCCCACATGCAGAGCCTCCTCCATTATCAACATCCCCCACCAGCCTGGTACATTTGTTACAACTGTCAACCAATGCTGACACATCATAATCACTCTAAATCCATGGCTTACGTTAGGGTTCACTCTTGGTGTTGTACGTTCTATGGGTCTGAACAAATGTATTAATGACATGTATCCACCATTATAGTATCATTCAGAGTACTTTCACTGCCCTAAAACCCCTCTGTACTCTGCCTATTCACCTCTGCCTCCTTGCTAACCCCTGGCAACCATGGGTCTTTTTACTGTCTTCATAGTTTTGCCTTTTCCAGAATGTCATGAAGTTGGAATCATACACTATATAGACTTTACAACTGACTTCTTTCACTTAGTAATATGCAGTAAAGTTTCCTCATGACTTGACAGCTCATTTTAATGCGGAATAATATTCCATTGTATGGACGTACCACCGTTTACTTATCTATTCACCTATGGAAAGATATCTTGTTTCCAAGTTTTTGGCAATTACGAATAAAGCTGCTTGCTATTAACATCTGTGTGTAGGTTTTTGTACTGCTTTCAACTCCTTTGGGTAGCTACCAAGGAGCTCAGTTGCTGAGCTGTATGGTAAGTATATTTTTAGTTTTGTAAGAAACTGGCAAACTGTCTTCCCAAATGGTCATACTGTTATATTTTGCACTCGCACCAGCAATGAATGAGAGCTACTGTTGCTTCCCATCCTTGTCAGCATTTAGTGTTGTCAGTGTTCTAGGTTTTGGCCATTCTAATAGGTATGTAATGGTGTCTCATTGTTTTAATTTGCATTTCCTTAATGACAGATGATGTGGAGCATCTTTTCATATGCTTATTTACCATCTGTATATCTTATGTGGTGAGGTGCCTGTTAAGATCTTTGGCATATTTTCTAATCAGGTTATTTTCATATTTTGGTGTTGAGTTTTTTATACTTTTCTTTTGGATAACAGTCCTTTATCAGACTGTCTTTTGCAAATATTTTCTCCCAGACTGTGGCTTGTCTTCTTATTCTCTTGACTATGTCTTTCACAGAGCAGTTTTTAATTTTAATGAAGTCTGACTTTTCAATTATTTCTTTCATGGATTGTGCCTTTGGTCGTGTTGTCATTTATTTTTAATTGCCAAGGAGGATACCATTGTGGGGCTGAACCAACATTAATGTAATCAATTATTTCCCATATGGTCAACATTGAGGTTGAGATTTTCACTATTGTAAACAATGCAATGATAGCATATTGAAATTGTGCACCTTTTGGATTATTTCCTTTGGATAAATTCCTAAAAGAGAAATGAATGAAGTCTCAATCTTGTTGGAGTATCTGATGTATTTTGCTAAACTTATGTCCTAAAAAGTACCACTTTACCCTCTTACCTGCATGTGACAATATCCATCTTATCACACTTTAAAAAATTTTTTTACTAAGATACATAGATATATCTTTTTTTTTTTAAAAAAAGGAAAAATTCATAAGGCTGCTGCCCTTTTTCATGCATCATGGGAGTACAGTTACTATCCCTCTGCTTACCCTTCCATTTACATTAAAAAAGAATCCCAAGGGTAAACAGGGGCCTCCAAAGGGTACATCACTCCTCCCACCTGAGTGAACTGGGAGGGAAAATTGAAGGTCTTTTACAAAATCCTAACATGGTTGAGAGCAAGGATTTAAACTTTGGCCCCTGTACTTCAGCCAAGATCTTGTAAGAGTTTATTTATTTTTCTCTATTTTTCCCTTTGATAATCAACAAATTTAATGTATTCATTTTAAATCCCACAAGGCTGCTCCCTTTCCCAGGAGCAGAATGAAGTAATCTAGTTCCCACGTTCCGACAGCATAGTTTAAGGGCCACAAAAAGATGATAGCCCCCAGCCCATACAGCCAGGGATAGTTCAGATAACTGGAGGTTTGCTAAAACAATCAAGCAAGAGACATTTGCAACAGAGCCTTGAAGATCGTCCAACTCTTAGCTGTCCAATTATTCCCTCCTTCAAGACTAGAAGTCTTTCCTCCACCTGACTGTAGCCATATCTTGAAATTTAATTGAACTTTGCCATCAGAAGAGTTCATTTTATTCTTATTAGAGACACAGGCAATGCTTTTCTCAAGTAGGGACACCCTAGCGGCAAAACATCACTGTATTCCTAGTCTTTGCATCTTACCTGAAGCTAACATGGAGACAGGGAAGTGGGCTCCCAGCTCAGTGGGTGCTGTGCATCTTATGCTTTGGGGGTTTGGATGGGGGCAAGACTTGGGAAGTACTTTCAGCCTTATGGTCCCCAAGTGACAGTGACCACATAAGGTATATCCAAGTCCACGGAGAATCTCAGCTACATTTCATGACATAGCTATAAAACAGTTCCTAGTATGAATTCGTTAGTGTTGGGTTTTATGCTGAGTGACTCTGAAATATCTGATTAAAGAGGCTAGCTTCAGTTTCCACTCTGAAAACCTGGCTTGAATTTATTGCTGCCTCACACAGGATTGCCTCAAGCTGGGTGTCTCCACTTCAGTGGCAGGCAGGTTAACTATTTCGCTGCTGGATGCTCTGTCCCTCACTGCCAGCCCACCCCCAGCCCCCTTCCTAAACTCCCATCCCACAGCCCCAGCAGATTCTGCAGTGCTTTCTGCAAAGGGCTTATAAAGCACACAGGAAAACTGACCGTCTGGCCTGAGTGATCTTTTTTGAAGGGTAAAGGAGATATTTAGAAAGAGTGCATTGTAATAAATACATTTTCAAAATTGTTTTAAAGTGCTAAAAAATACAGAGATAGAGATAATTTTCTTAAAAAAAAAAAAGACTTAACAGCCAAATAATTCTCATTTGTATTTTATATAAAACATGTATAAGTTTGGAAAGTTTCAATCACACAGAAAGGTACAAAGTTAAAGGTATGAAAATAATGCAAAGCCTACTTTACCCATCAGAATAAACATAAAACCCAGTATATGCTCATTCTTGTAGGTAAATTACTCCTGATTTAAATGTTTACATTTTGTTTGAATTATGCTGGGTCTCCAGGAACACAATCCTTATATAAAATGAGACAGCCCTGTACTATTTTCACTCTTTTTATTTTACAGAGGATGAAACCAAGCTAGAGAGAGGAAAAACAAGTAACTTGCCTAAAGTCTCAGGGATATTAAGCAGCAGAGCAAGGACGTAGTCCCGGGTGGGATCCCAGAGACACATACAAGCTCACCTGGGTCATGACAGTAACTGCCCAGCAACCCTACTGCCAGTCTCGGTGTCCACCAGCCCACAATGAGTCTTATCATGCCATGCCCCTATCCAACTACTTAAATGACTCCCCACTTCATATACCCGCACTGGAGAGTGGATTGGATATGGAAAACACCATTTAGCACAAAGTTATTTAAAGACATACATGTTAAAGAAAGCGGACTCTACCAAATAGGGTAATACCTTCTTCTTTTTTTTTTTTTTTTTTTTGAGATGGTGTCTTGCTCTGTCGCCAGGCTGGAGTGCAGTCACACAATCTTGGCTCACTGCAACCTCCGCCTCCCAGGGTCATGCCATTCTCCTGTCTCAGCCTCCCAAGTAGCTGGGATTACAGGCATGCGCCACCATGCCTGGCTAATTTTTGTATTTTTAGTAGAGACGAGGTTTCACCATGTTGGCCAGGATGGTCTTGATCTCCTGACCTCATGATCCGCCTGCCCTTGGCCTCCTGAAGGGCTGGGATTACAGGCATGAGCTACCACGCCTGGCCGGTAATACCATTTTAATAGTTACAAAAGAGTCAGTGTAGATGACTACATATCTGTTAAAGACTTCCTGATAATAGCAATTAACATCTTAAAAATATTAAGGTCAGGAGGTAGCAATAATAGCTGTCATTTTTGTCTTAAACTCTTTGAAATGGGAGGGGAAGGGAGACTGATCTAAGTAAATAAAAATAGTTATCCATATTCAGTATCTACAGTGTAGCACAGACTGTGCTAAGTATTTTACATACATCAGCATATTTGGGCATATAACTGTGAAGTCAATAGCATTATCCCAATATATAGATGAGGACATTGAGGCTCCAAGATGTCAAGCAATTAACCAAGACCACCCAATGGCAAGTGGCTGAACTGGTTTGCCAGGGTTGCCTTAACAAAGTACCATAGACTGGGCAGTTTAAACAACAGAAATGCATTTCTTACAGTCCCGGAGGCTGGAAATCTGGGATCAAGTTGTGGGCAGGGTTGGTTTCTTCAGAGGCCTCTCTCCTTGACTTATAGATGGCCATCTTCTCCCTCTGCCTTCATGTGGTCTTTTCTCTGTGTGTCTGTGTCCTTTTTGTAAGGATACCTGTCATTCTGGATTAGAGCCTACCCCAATGACTTCGGTTTAAATTACTAACCTCTTTAAAGACCCAACTCCAAACACAGTCACATTATTCTGAGGTTCTGGGGGTTAGGACTTCAACATATGAATTGGATAGGGACACAACTCAGCCCACAGCACTGGCTGAGCCAGGATTCTGACACAACTCTGTGATGATGGAAGCTACCCCATGTTGCCTTGGAATTCAGAAAGATTCTTTAACTCCTTTGGCCTGTTCCAGTGAGATTTAGGAAATAACCACAAAACTGGCAACTTCTATTTACAATCACTATAGTTCAACAACAACAACAACAAAATGCAAGGCAAGGCCTGAAGCAAAGCAATTGATTTGTCTCTACCACAGGCAAATGTAAGATGCTGAGCCTTTATATAGCTGTCTTGCTTATTTTTTTCCCAAAAGATTCCACAGATAGAGAAAGACCCAAAGGCTTCTGCAAACCTGTGGCTGAGATTTAGCTGCCCATTCTTGCCTGGGGCTGATATCCACCATCATGTCCTGCCTGAGGACCCTCTGGCAGGATTACCAGCCCAGAGCCAGGGAGGTGGCACATTCACTGATTGGGCAGGGCTGTGTTGGGGGTCTTTGTGTCATCCCATGAGTAATACCATAGCTACACCCCTTTACAGTCCTTAATGTTATTTTCTTTTTTTGTTTGTTTTTGTTTTGAGACAGAACCTCACTCTGTCACCAAGGCTGGAGTGCAGAGGCGTGATCTTGATCCACTGTAACCTCCGCCTCCTGGGTTCAAGAGATTCTCCTGCCTCAGCCTCCCAAGTAGCTGGGATTACAGGTGTGTGCCATTACACCTGGTTAATTTTTTGTATTTTCAGTAGAGACGTGGTTTCACTATGTTGGCTAGGCTGGTCTCAAACTCCTGACCTCAAGTGATCTGCCCACCTCAGCCTCCCAAAGTGCTGGGATTACAGACCTTATGTTATTTTCTGAGACTGACTCATCTGCATATCACCCTCACAATGTCTACCATATCTGCATTCATCCTGTAATTTTACCTACTATGTTTTAAATCATCTTAAATGTTTTGTTTACATCGATCTTTAAAAGGAAGGTTTATATCATTATCTTAAATGGAAAACCTATATCATTTGCCACAGATAGAAGGTAATCATAAAAATGTACACAAAAAAATTATTATTAAATTCTAGCTAGGTACAGCTGTTTGCTGCCTATTTCTCTGCTTTTAAAAAAAGGGAAATTGGGACATGCAAAAGAAGTGTTTGAAATATAGTAGCCCTGAAGTGAGACTTATAAATTAAACAGTAGCTGAAACAAACTTGAAGAGAGAATAACTTCTTCACCCTGTGATTAGTATTCTCTAATGCTGGGACTTTGTCCTACTGAAAACCAATTCCACCCACATTTGGGAAACGCTGCTTTCTACTTTTCAAAACACTTTAACAACAACCCTCTAATATAAGCAGAGCAGATACTTTACACTTGTCCTCTAAATGAGAAAATTCCAGCAAATTGTAGGCATTGTGAGAAACTCCTAAACTCCAGGCAAGCTTGTCATTTGGCATTTAGAGTTGGACAACTACACTTGGGGTCCAGGAATGAGGGGTCGGCAGGAAATACTCACTGCTTAAGGAGATGACTTTCTATAGTTGGCTCGGCCCCTTTGTTGGTCTTCAGCCAAGTGCTACACAACTGGAAACCAAATCTAGGCTCAGAGACACATACTAGACCCAAGTTTCCGGGACTCAGTCCCTGACCAGGTTGCAGAAGGTGCTGGGATAACATCCGCTTCTCCCAGGGAAGGAGGGACTGTGGCTGTCTTTGCTCAGATGCAGCAATTGATTTGACTACAAGATTTACCAGGTCCCTCTCATCCTGCCTTTGTTCTGCAAACAGCTGATCCAGTTCTCAAATCAAAGGAACCTCTAAGCCCTGGCTGTTAAATCGTGGCCACGAGCAGCACCTGGGAGCTTGTGAGAAAAGCACAATCTCAGCACTCTACCCCACACCACAACCCACCCCCTGCCCTACAACAGATCAACTGCACCCTTGAATCCAAATCTCCAGGTTAACAAAGCCTCCAGGTGATTTGCAATGCACATTAAAGCTCAAGAAGCACTACTTAAAAAAAAAACAAAAAAAACCCAAAAAAAAACTGTGATCAGGCGGTCATCTTGGACTGCAAACCATGGATCCTTCAGCTGTGTGCTCCTTACGTTCAGAGTTGGGAGCTACCACTCTAAATGTTGCAACCATTTGGAGCACTGTTCTAATCCAGAGTCCCCTAATTACCAGCTGTGGGAACTAGAGCAGATCACTCAGCCCTTTGGGGCCTCTGTCAGTGCATCTGTAAAACAAGAAGAGCAAACTCCTTCTCCCAGAAGTATCTGGAGTAGCCCATGAGAATGTCTATAGAGCACTGCATGCAGTGCCTGGCATGTGGTGAGTGGCACAAGGTGCTCATTCAACAAACATGCATTGATGATCTATAAAGCCCGGACTCTGGGGCCACAGCTATGAAAAGGATGGACAAGGTTGGTTGGAAAGAAATAAAGAATGAAGAATTTCAGTAGTGATAAGGATCCTAAAGAAAATAAATCATGCAAGCAAGTAACAGGAATGGGAGTAGGTACCATTGGCAGAGTGGTCAGAGATGCTGTGTCTGAGGAAATGACATTCAAGCCAAGGTGCCAATCAGGGAAAGAGACAGCCACATGGAGATCTGGAGGCAGAGCATTCTGGACAGAGGGTACACCAGGCAGAGGTGCAAAAGCTCTGATCTGGAACAAGCTTGCCAGAGAAGAGGACGAGAAAGAAAGGTCAGGATGGCTGGCATATAAGACAAGGCTACAGAGATAGACGGCTTTATTTCTATCACATCATGACTCACCATCAGTGCTACAATTATCCACATCCATCATTGGCTTTAGTCAGAAAGCCATTCCTATTCTCCCCACGACAGACAGCAGAGAGCCTCGGAGACCAAGACTGTGCCTTGGTGTCCCAGTGTCCAGCTTCACAGATGTTTACCTGTCTGAGTTCCTAGTGAGGAAGGAGGCGCTTCAGACCCAACACCAAGTGCTTTGGAGAAAGAAGCAAGTCTCTCCTCTGCAGGGAACCCACGTGTTCTGGCTAGAGGGAATTGATGTCTCCCAGTTGGGATGGATTTTCTGCTGATTTTACAAATAAGCCAGCCATGCCAGAGTCTATGGGAAGCAAGGCCAAAGCAGCCAGCAAGATCGGATTTGGAGTCTTCATCAAAGGGTTAGGTGGTGCTAGCTATGAGTCAGACATGGTGGCTCCAAAGTTGCCCTCAAATATATCAGCCAGAATTCAAGGAAGTTTTAGGCAAAGGGAAAACAGCTGGCTTGTCTCAGAGGTTTAAACTGCGTTTGTGGTATCACACCATGCTATGTATTCAAAATCACAGTTTACAGTTCACAGCAACTAAGGCTTGCTTCTCACTTGAGCCTAACAACCCTGGGAGGCAGGGTAAGTCTTACCATCTCTCTTTTGCAATGAGAATTCTAATGCTGTGAGCGGGGGTAGGTTGAGGTGGTAAAACCAAGTCTTCAAAGCAGACTTTCTGGCCTTTGACTAGTGGCCTTTCCACTGAACCAGCCACTGCTATTAGCAACGTACCCATTTTCCCCACAATCTTTTCTTCAAGTACATCTTTGTTCCCACCATCCCTGCCTATTGTCTGTCCCCTCCCATGACTGCCATTGCTAACTTTGGGTAATCCTCTCCTTGCTATCTACATGTCATCCAAAAGCATAATCCACAATAATTTCCCTAATCAAAACTCATCTGATTAGCACCTTAACTCCTCCTGCAACTTTGATGCCCCTCCACCGTGTAACCCAACGAACTCACTTCCTGGGAATTAGGATGTGGACATCTTTGGAGGGCTGTTATTCTGCCTAACACATGCAGTCTGTCTCTGACCAGCCATTTCTTGGCAACAACTTTATGGTATATAAGATTTACTGCCTCACTTATTAAGTCATCACTATCATCACCACCTTCATAGTCTCCAAACACTCAGCCAGGTGTTTCTAGTTTTGGGTTACTTAACCCTTAAGAATATTTACTTCATTTTGTAAATGCTACATGCTCAATTCTTTTTTTTTTTTTTTAAACCTCCTGCATTGGAAGGAAGAACTTCAGAGTCCCACCCCTTTTCCCCTCCACAATGTTAAGACTTAGAGAAAGTTAAATTCCACTTTGGGTGGAGCCACACATGAAAGATTCCATTCCAGAGGAAAAATTTACTGAGAACATCTCTGCCAGAGGAAGAGAAGCCATTTCACAGTCTTAATTAGAACAAGCCTTCCTTTGACAATCAACCTAGACAATGTTTATAGCTACACAGTCTCTGTACAGTGTGTCAGCATTTCACCTCCTCCCAAATGGGGCGAGAGGCTGTACAAATGCATTCAACTAGTTGCTTTACTAATTACATCACACATACCAGAGTTACCAAGGCTGGCTGAATCTAATTACATTCAATGCATCTACATGAAGATTTCCAATACACCCAGAAAGATGTTTTAAAGATTTCAAGCCTTGGAATAAAGGCTGTAATGAAGTCGGGCCACATTATTCTGTTGGTCTGGGGTAATATAAACACAAGGCAGGGCTCTGTGTATATGATTCTTCCTGCTGTAAACTCTGGGAGGGGCCGTATGGAACAGAGGATGCTTTCCACATTGGATGGATCCCTTCAGAGAATTCTGTGTGAGAGTGCAAATATCTCTCAGCTCTTTGGATGCCAAAGAAATCTACAAGACTCTCACCTGCCCCCTTTCATTTCAGAAAACTTTACTGTGCACCAGGCCTTATCAGCAACTCTGGGAGATGAAACAGGGAAAACAAAGATGAATGAGACAAGCTCAGGGCAGGCCAGTGGATGAAGAATCCCAAGCAGCCTAATTATTCAGTACTATTTTAAAAGAATGTTCTTTAGTTCTTTGTTAGATATTTATTTAGTGATGGTGGGAAGTAAATGCTTTAATAATCATTGTATGCAGCAGTAAATTTACCTACTTTACCTCCATTGGTCAAAATAAAATATTCAAATGACTTATGTTCATTTTTAGAGCTCTTGTTTTCTTCCCTGTTTTAAATTGTGGTTTGTTTTTAAATCAGACCACTTCTTGGACAAAGAAACATATTAAAGAGTTTTGAGTTTAGGCAATAAAATAATTCAATAATTGCCAATAAACAACACTCTACCAGCCTTATGTGGTTTCAGAATTGTGATACCTTCAGGCCAGAGTCCCCTGAGTGGTCTCAGGAGACTGTGGCCATTGGTTCACTGCAAATTGCATGAGCGTGTCACAAAAACTCTCTGCAATGTTCCTTGGACCCTGGAAAGAGGTGCTTTTCATTCCAGGGTGCTATCAACTACAGCAAGAGAAAAACTCATTCCTGTTTTGCCCTTCATGTAGGAATAATACCATGTAAATGAGTTAATTGGTACATATACATTATTATATATGTATTATTTCATTTATTCAACAAATATTTATTATGTGCCCACTATGTACCAGGACTGTTCCAACTACTGAGCTTATTTCAAAGAACAAAATAATGTCCCTGTTTATATAAAGTTTACATTTTATTAGAGTGTAGGGAAAAATAATAAACAACTAAACAAATCTATGGATTAATTTTAGATAACGATAGGCTCAATGGAGGAAATCAAATAGGAAGATGTGATAAAGAGTAAGAATGCTGGATATTCAAGAGCTCAAGACCTATGCCGTTTTCTGATTATGATAGGGGGAGCTGAGTTAGATTTTTATTTGTAATTGAGTTGAGATCTGATTGTTGAGAAAGAACTGCCCATGCAAAGACTTGGGGGAAAAGCAGCCCAGGCAAAGGCAACAGCAAATGGAAAGGCCCACATAAGCTTGTAGCATCGAGGAACAGACAGAAGGCAGGCAGGGCTGCAGTGGAACACCCAGGTAAATGATAAGGGAATGACAGGGCAGAGAAGAGAGGCAGATTTTACAGGCTATGATAAGAAGATTACATTTTATTCTAAATGTAACGGAAAACCATTAAAAGGTTTAATAAAATGAGTAACATGATCTTATTTACCCTTTTAAGAGATTCTGCCAGTTAGTATGTAGAGAATAGATTATTATGAGAAAAAGAATGGGAATTGGATGAATACTTGAAACATACCACAGGAATCTAAGCAAAAAATAAGGGTGGCTTAGATGATGATTACAATTGTGCAGTGGAGGTGGAGAGAAACAGTTGGAATCCGAATATATTTTGGAGGTGGAGCCTACAGGACTTGCTGTGGTGTGGTATAAGGTGTGGGAAAGACTGGAGTCGAGAAGAACTCCAGAACCATTAGCCAAGATGAGGAAAACGGTGGGTGGGAAGGCAGCAACAGATTTGGAAGCACAGGAAATCAAGAGTTCTGTTTTAGACATGATCTATGAGATGGTGTTGCCTGAATCTGTATATATCAAGTTGGCGGCTGGATGTACTTGCTCAGTGGACAGGTCAGGGCAAGAAATATAAATTTGGATCACTTTCTTGTAGACAGTATTTAAAAGCCATGGGCCAAGAGAGTGTAGACAGAGATTAAGTTCAAAGTTCACTGATGTATTAGTATCCCTTTTTAGATCAATGCTTCCGGAAGCTGCTTGACTGGTCCACTTCTTATCAAGCTCTGAACACAGGGCCTGCTCTCAAGGAGTTCACAACCTAAGAAAAGACAGGCAGATGGCTAGAAAACAGTGTATTGTGTATTATATATAATGAAAGTATGGGCTGGGCATTGTGGGAAAACAGAGGAGAGGATGACTAATAGCTTGAGTCATGAGGAAGACAGCATACAGAAAAGGGCATTGGAAAGGGTCATGAAGCATAAGGACAGTTTTCCCACATAGCGGAAAGGAATTAACATATGCAAAGGCATGGAGCAGGCCATATTGGTGAGGTTCCGTGAAATAAAATATATATATCATATCCCAAAAACTAGGCCATGCTTAATGGGGAGACATAATAAACATTCTCATTAAAGTCAGCAACAAAACAAAGGACTTCCATATTCACTACTACCTTTTAACACTAGTCTTAACACTAGTCTAGAGATACATGCCAACACAATTAGGAAATACAAGAATTCACCAATTCAGAACTCACCAGGAGGTCTAGTTATCAGTATTTGCAGATGATATGATCACATGCTTATGGGGAATAATAAAAGAGTAGGAAAAAATATTAAAATGAGTAAGAAAACTTAAAAAGTAAGCTATATATATAATTAGTGTCAAAAAGAAATCAACAGCCTCAAATATCAAAACAACAATCAGTTGGAAAGTAGAGCAGTTCCCATTTCCAACAGCAACCTAAAGGATAAAATAACTAGAAATCTAAGAAATGTGATTTCAATGAAAACACTGACAGAACTTTTTTTCACTAAACAGATTTTAAACTCGTATATGGTAAATATATAGCAATGAGAATATTTAGAAAAATTCTGAAAAAGAAAAGTAAGAAAGACAGACTGGATATACCAGCTGGTATAACATAAAGCTAGAGTAATTAAAACATCATGGGCCTGATTTAAAAACTAAAATCCAGAAGCAGACTCCAAAACATATGAGAATGTAAAATATGACAGAGGTGGCATTTTATATCGGTGGTGAAAAACACATAATTAAGCGAATGGTGTTGAGACAACTAGGTAGCCATTTAGGAAAAAAATAAAGCAGGATTACTAAATTTATCCATCAGACCAAAGTAAATTCCTGATGGGTGTAAGTCACTAGAAAAACATGGAAAAATATTTTATAATCTTAGAAATGGAAAGACCAGGCCGGGCGCGGTGGCTCAAGCCTGTAATCCCAGCACTTTGGGAGGCCGAGACGGGTGGATCACGAGGTCAGGAGATCGAGACCATCCTGGTGAACATGGTGAAACCCCGTCTCTACTAAAAAATACAAAAAAAACTAGCCGGGTGAGGTGGCGGCGCCTGTAGTCCCAGCTACTTGGGAGGCTGAGGCAGGAGAATGGCGTGAACCCGGGAGGCGGAGCTTGCAGTGAGCTGAGATCCGGCCACTGCAACTCCAGCCCGGGAGACAGAGCGAGACTCCGTCTCAAAAAAAAAAAAAAAAAAAAAAAAAAGAAATGGAAAGACCAAAGTATGAGAAAAAAAAAATACCAGGAACCATAAAGAATAAAATGTATACAACTCTACAAAAACTAAAATTTGCGTACAAGAAACACACAAAATTAAGACAGACAATGGTAACATACTTGGGATACCATTTGTAATACATGTAACAAAGGACTAATTCTCTAAATATATATAATCACCAAAAATCAGTCAGAAAAAGGCCAAAAACACAACAGAAAAATGGGCAAAGGACCGGGATGGAAATGTCCCTCTCTGTGGCACACACTCCCCCAGCACATACACACTCCACAAGGATTTAAAACACTTAAAACAACATTTAAAAGAAAGCAAATAAACTACACTTCTTACGTTTCAAATTATCAAATATCAAATCCTTGAATGGAGTACTATTGGGAGAGTAGAAACAGCTATTCACTTGAATTGTTGCCGGGATTATAAACTGATGCAACCTCTCAGCAGAGCAACTGAATACTCATCTAAAAATGTATAGCACTTTTTTTTTTTTTTTTGAGATGGAGTCTGGCTCTTTAGCCCAGGCTGGAGTGCAGTGGCGCCCTCAGGGCTCAATGCAAGCTCCGCCTGCCGGGTTCACGCCATTCTCCTGCCTCACCCTCCGGAGGAGCTGGGACTACAGGCGCCCGCCACCAAGCCCAGCTAATTTTTTGTATTTTTAGTAGAGACGGGGTTTCACCGTGTTAGCCAGGATGGTCTTGATCTCCTGACCTCGTGATCCACCCGCCTTGGCCTCCCAAAGTGCTGGGATTACAGGTGTGAGCCACCACGCCCAGCCCTAGCACATGTACTCTTTTACCCTGATATTCTACTTTGGAGAATTTATTCTATAGATATGTTGGCACATGTGCATAAAGTTATAGCCACAAAGATATTCCTGCAGCTCTGCTTATATTAGCCAAAGAGTGGAAGTAACCTAAGTTATCATCAATAAAGGAGTGGTTTCATAGATAATGACATTTCCTTACAATAGTTCAGCAGAAACCATTCGAAGATTTGCTCTCTGTGCTAACCACCACCAAGACACAGTGTTACAATTTTTATAATAACGTGAAAAGTAATCTATCATTTCCAGAAAAACAAAAAGATACACACATTTATGCTTGTATATATAAGAAACCAGCAGCCGGGTGCAGTGGCTCATGCCTGTAATCCCAGCACTTAAAATTAGCCGGGTGTGGTGGCGGGTGCCTGTAGCCCCAGCTGCTGGGGAGGTTGAGGCAGGAGAATGGTGTGAACCCGGGAGGCGGAGCTGGCAGTGAGCCGAGACTGCGCCACTGCACTCTAGCCTGTGTGACAGAGTGAGACTCCGTCTCAAAAAAAAAAAAAAAAAAAGAAAGAAAGAAAAGAAACCAGCAACAGTGTTTGCCTTTAGGGAGAGGAAGGACATGGTTGAAACATAGGGATGGGAAGGAGACTTACACATACCTGAACCATGTTCCTGCATCACCTGTTAAAAATCAACTACGAGGCAGAAAGTTGAAGATCATAGTCATTTTACACTGTGGCTTGAGATGAGGATGTGTGTTGATGGGGAAGTTGTGGGGGCAGAGATGACGCTGAATAACAAAATCAATCTTGTGGAATTATGAGCATTAGAAAAATGTTCTTAACACTTAGCACTGGCCTGTTGGAGGTGTCCAGTAAATGTTAGCTATTATTACCCATGGATTACATAACAGGAACACACATCATTTAGTGAAGTGGGAGGTTTGATTTGCAGGTTTAACTAGGATAGAGTGAATTCTCCTCCCGTTACTCTTTCTGTTGCACACCCAGATGGTAAGGTTTGGTGAAGGCCACCTGTGAGTCTCTGCGGGCCCTGACTGTTAGGTGAGAGCCAGGGGCTGGCCTAGAGCCACATTTCATACCCCAGCCTCAGCCCAGAAGGCGTCCAACCCAGAACACGTCTTTCTTCTTGGGGAATGAACCCTACAATAACCCCTGCCCTTCATATTTTAAAATCTCCCTTTCCATAGAGGTGGGCTCCCAGCAACCATCCTGGTCCTGTGTGCTCCCTCCACCATCATAAACACAATTGATTGGATAAGGTGTGGACACCTGACTCAAGCTGATCCAATCAGATTTTCTTCTTTGGGAATTTGGAACTTGAACTTGAGCCAAGTCAACCTCTATGTGGCTGGAAATACGAGACATAAATATGGGAGCTGTGAATCAGAGCAGCAGCAGAAAAATCCGGTCCTCTATAAGAAAAAAGAGAAGAATCAGTCAAAGAAGGCTTCCAGTTTCTGGCTCTAATCCCCACCACAGGCACAGTTACATTAGTGCCTTTATATTTTGTGAAATATTTCTGGGTTCTTCGAATTTATGCCCTTTTCCTTTTTTTTTTTTTTTTTTTTGTTGTTGTTTCCTTAAGCCAAGTTGACTGGTTTCTAGGTTGTCAGTTTTTTTGTTTTGTTTTGTTTTGCAATTAAAACATCAAAACCAATACAGACACTGAAAACATTGTAAATCCCAACCTCCTATTGATTGTAACAGAAAAATATGGGTGAGGCCAAAGTAACTGCTATCAAGCTTGAGATCAGTTTCGATACCTCTCCCCAAAGCCAAGCCATGTGTAGGGGAGAGGATGTCTATTACATGTAGGTGACCAGAGTACTTAGGGCAGCTCAAAGTGGTAGTGGAGAGGAGGGGAGGGAGAGCCGGATGTAAGAGGCTCCCCCAGATAATCTTCCGTGGCTGTTGCATTCGTTTCTGCCTTCATCCATTTGGTGTTGCTATAACAGAATTCCTGAGACTGGGTGATTTATAAAAGAAAGAGGTTGTTTCAGTTCACAGTTCTGTTAGCAGGAAAGTCCGACAGCATGGCACTGACATCTGCCAAGCTCTGGCAAGGGCCATGGGCTGCTTCACCTTTCGGTGGAAAAGCAGAAAGGCCAGTGGCCACACACAAAGAGGCAGGCAAGAGGGGCTGGGCTCACCTATAACAATTGCTGTCTCAGGAACTAGTCTATTCCCTGCAATCCTTCCTCGCCTCTGCCTGGCTCCTGGTGGTGGCCATCGATTCTTGGCACTCCTTGGCTTGCAGTTGCATCATGACAATCTTTGCCTGTGTCCTCAAATGAGGATCTCCCTGTGTGTCTCTGTCTTCCCATGGGTGCTCTCCTCTGTCTAAACTTCCCTTTTCTTCTAAGGATTCCGCCATTGGATTAGGGCCCACCTTAACGACCTTATCTTAACTTGATTACATCTGCAAAGATCTAATTCCCAAAAAGGTCACACGCACAGACACCAGGTGTTAGGACTTCAGTATTTTTTGGAGGACACAATTCAACCCACAGCTGTGGTCAAAGGGAAGAGGAACTACTGCTACTCCCTGCAATGCTTATCATTCATCCAGGAAAACAGAAATCATGCTGAGGGTTTAAAGCAGAGGGGATTTGGTGCAGAGAAGACGTAACAGGTGATAGAGAGGCTGAGAAGCCAAACAGGAGACGGCATACAACCCAGAGATTAGCAAGAACAGAAAGCTGCTACCATGCCTCAACTGCACAGACAAATGGAATGTCAGGGTTAGGCAAGACTTGGGGCCTGGGTCACCTACTAAGTGGAAATGAGGACCATGGCAGCTCTGTTAGGAGGAAATTGGAACCAGGCAGGAGCAGAGAAAGAGGGTAGACATAGCTGGGCTTCCTCCCTCCTCCCACCCTCCAATCTCCTGCCAAGGCCTCACTGGCCAGGGATCTGGCTGACACCGGAGACTGCAGGGATGGCTTCCTGCCACACAGAGAGAGCAAGGACTGGGAGGGAATAGAGCTGAGGGCAAGCAGCCCAGGCCTGGCCTAATGTCCACTGTGCACCAGACTTTTAAAGTCTCACAACAACTTAGGATGTGAGAATTACTGTTCTAATCTTACAAACACAGATGCTGAGACTGTGAGAATATCAGTAACTCACTCCAGAGTGCCAGTTCTGAGCTCCATTCCGTCTTGGATCTGCACATGTGGTGGCTCTAGGGGCTGTGGCTCCTTCCCCTCCACCTTTGCAGGTTCCATTCTGATTCCTTCTTGCCTCTATCTGTGCTGTCCCTAAATACACATTCCCCATACAAACAAACCACATGAGGAAAAACCCTTCTGTAAGGGACCCAGTGGACAAGGACAGACTCAACAACCATTGGGTCACCATCGATATTTCCTCTCTTGCCCTTTGGGCTTTTGCTCAGATCTCAGGCCATACCTGCTCCCTGTCTGACTCCCCCTCTCCCTCTCAGACCTGGCCCTGTAAACATCCTAACCCTGCTTCCCTGGCTAACTTCTTTTTCATCCTTGAGATCTTATCCTAGTCATCACGTTTTCCAGGAGGCCTACTCTGGCCCCTCAGACCAGCCCACCATGTGCCCCTTGGCTGCAGACAATTCCTCTTTCATTATCCTCATGCGCTTTGCGATTGGGGCCTGGTGGGACAACCTGCTGAGCCGTTCGTTCCTGGGTGTTCTGTTGTTCCATGTCTTCATTTTTACCGGGTGCCTGGCTTTCTATTCCTTTGCTGTGGGGATTTTTCCAGAGGGAAAGTGGAAGCTGAAGAAAGACGTTGCTCTTCATGTAAAACACCCAGTCCTCTGCAGGCAGGGCAAAGGGAGAGAGCCCTTCCTTCAATGGCAGGAAGATAGAGGAGAGAAATTCTCAAGGTGGATGACGGTAGACAGATGCTGAGCTTAGCAGAGACCAGACTGAAATGTAGCCAAGGGTTAGTGGAATGCTTTTCCCCTGAACACATTTACTAAAAATTCAGCCTTTTAAACAATTTTTTTTTTGAGTCAGTGTCTTGCTCTGTCACGCAGACTGGAAGGCAGTGACACAATCGTGGCTCACTGGAGCCTCAAACTCCTGGCCTCAAGAGATCCTCCCACCTTGACCTCCCAAAGTGCTGAGCTTTTTAACAATTTTAAGTCATATGTTGCCATGGCTTCTGTTAAGAATATGACAGATGATAGAGGAAATAAGTTGAACAAGAAGTATGCAGTCTCCTATTAGAAGCTGCACAAGAGTACCCACTCCACTATCATCCAAGAGTGGCTCAGGCCCTATTCTGTGGACCACCCCCTCCCCTCCCTGGATAGAGCCTGCCTGTGTCTCCAACAGAAGCACGCCTAGGGAGCTGTGAATAGCCCTCAGACAGATGGCCCAGGTGTGCACCTGAGGAAGCCAGGGCCTTGTCATGGACTTTCCAGCTCAGGTGGAGATTCATATGCCCACAGGTCACATTGACACAGCAGAACACGCTGAACTGCCTCACAACTTGGCCTGCTTGCCCATCTGGAGACTGAGGTAAAATAGAGATGTTGGCAGTAGCTAGGATGGACCAGAAACCAGAGGCCCTTCCTGTGTTTTCATAATCCTCGTGAAGGCCCTGGGCTTCTGGTGCAAACCTAGGAGTTGGAATTTCCTGCTGCCCTGGCAGGATGAAAGCTTACAGTCAGCTTTGACTTAAAAAAAAACAAACAAAAGTGTATATTTTTGCACATGAATTGTTGACAGAGGTTCATGCCCACACGATTTGTTTAACGTCTGACTTTTCCAAGTCCCTGACAGCCAAGACTGCCTGAACTCGTGGCCCAACGCATAGTAAGTGCTCGGTCAATATTTGCTGAGTCAAGTGAATGGGTAGTTTTGGAAGTCAAATCTTGGAAGAGCATTTCTCTATTTCCTCCAGGCAGACCCTGCAGGCGTCAGCTCCAGGAGGTATTTGTCCTGACAGTCCCCTAAACCCTGCTGACACATGAGCAGACACTGCACAACTGCACTGGCGGTTTCTGTCCAGGCAGGCTCTCCCTCTGTGGTGAGAAATACCTCTGAAGTTGCCTAGCATCTTGGGGCTCCTTGCCCATCTTTTCAATTTTCAAGTGCCCCAAGCTATTGTGAATGTGTTCAATGTTTATATTCCAAGCAGCTTGAATCTATGCCTTGCAAAAATGCAAGTTGGAAAGTTAATTCATTCCTTTATGTCAAGGTAATTGCAATTTCACCCTAATCCTCTCTTGTCAAAGACATTTCTACAATGCAGGGAGTTATCTTTTACAAGAGACACTTCAAGGTGATTTAATAAGAACACTTGCTATGAGTCACATTTTCCCTGTAGTCATCTACTCTTCAGCTTGGGAGAACAGGGCTTCAAGTACAGAAGAGAGAAGGCATTTGGCTAGTCACATAACCCACTTACACACTCTCAGTCAAATGTACACCTTCAAGAGAAAAAGAAAGCCCTAATGAGCACTTGTGGTAACTAAGGTGCTAAACGAGATCTTTCAAAGCAATGCTATTTTTGTTTGTTTGCTTTAGGGCAAGCTATATTCACTCAGTGCTTTGAAACTTAAGACACGTATAAATTTCACGACTGCGGACAAAGAGGAAATTTGATACGGAGATTAATTATTAATTCAACATTTACTGAGCCCCTACTATGAGCTGTGCTAGGGACTTGGCTGCAACAGCACACAGGCTTGCCTGCCAGCTGCCCTCGCCAAGCTAGTGGTCCAGCAGGACTGCAGATGTTAAACAAATAACAAAGGCCAAAGGTCTCTCTTTCTCTCTCTGTCTGTGTCTCTTTTAAATGCAAAACTATAAATTTATTTTATATACTCCTTTTTACTTCATCTGCATGATAAAAGGAATACAGATGGATTTTTTAATGTAATCAAATTCCCATCTCACTGCACAGTAGGAACAAGTGGACCCACTCTTCACGGTTTCTAGTTCTCCCCTCACAGTGGAGCGCATCAAAAGGCAGAGGACATTGGCTGGGACGTGACCAAGTTTCAGGGAATTTGGGTGTGAAAGGCCAGCAGGCAGCTTTATCTTGAAGACTGTTCAGCTCCACAGGGTGACAGATTCTCCCACGAACCATGCCTCTGTCAGCCTCAGCCCAAGAGAAAATTGAGCTAAATAAGAGAGGTCTCAGTGGAAATTATACTGGAAAGACTCACCATAATGGCTCCCTGAAAAAAATACATAAACAAAACACATTTTTCCATCCAAATTAAACAATTAGGTCAAGAGGGCAACTTTGCCAAGTGCCACTTACTCCCACCTCCAGCTGGAATTTTCTGGGCATGCCAGCACTGGTGTTACTTGCTGTAGGCAGATTCTCTACCCATACTTACAAAAACCCACACCAGCTACTTCTGATGGGGTTCTTAGCATGCCTCTTTCAACTGGATTTCTAAACAAGGAACAATGTAATTGGCAGGTAATAACAGGTTAACAGGATTGTCTTAACAGATACTGGTACCTTTTCAGTTCAGAGTTTCACCAACCAAGAGGTTCTATACAGAAGATTCACACATTGGAGCCATGTGATGAGAGGCCAAAACACTGGAGAGCTGTAACCCTGAATGAAGGAGTCAGGTTTGCATATTGATCAAAAAAAAATTGCTATTCTTATTCCTGTGTGGCATCATGCTTTGAATATGATCATTTAAGATGTTACTTGGAGTGTAGCTATCTTGAACCCTTGGTGAAATGAAATGGGATAGAAAGGAATAAGATTGTTGGAGGCTTTAACTACTGTTCCACACTTTTGAAAGTTAGAAAAACAAAGAGCAACAGCAGCTGCCTCTGTGTTGGTAATCGTATTTTCCACCAGCAACTGGCTCCCTTTGGTTGGAGCCAATCCTTTGCCGTAATAGAAGATCTAAGCTGCCAAGAGAAGGTCCTCATGTTCAGATAGAGCAACAGAGTGGAGCATTTGAAATGAGGAGCTTCATACCAGTCCCCTGTGGGTCTGAGTGCCTGAGGCTCCCTGCAATGAGTGCACACAGTCATTATGCTGCTCCACAGAAAGAGATGGGAGCTGGATGGCTCCTTCCCTGATGACCCTTGTATGAGCTAATGATCCTACCAGAAATGCAAAACAAAACAAAACAAAGCACTAGTGGTGTAATTTCAACACAGTGACAAAAGCTTAAGCTGAGGTTGCCACAAAGGGTGTGGGAAGGGGTGTGGAGTATAGGCATGGGTGCAGCCAGGGCTGAGAACAACTAGATTAGCTGAAAACAGCTGCTTTTCTTCCCCAAAATATATGGGTGAATAATGCACCCTGTTTTCCAGGGGGATAATGCAAACAAGTGCTCTGTCAAGGTAATTTTTGTATCCTACAGGGATGGCGGGGCCATATGGGGAACCACAGCTGTGGAGTGGGGATGTAGTATTGCTTGGAGCCAGATGTGTGGATCCCAAAGCAGATGTCAATGCTCAAAATTAATAGGAATGGGAGAGCCATGCCTAGATCTTTGCTTTGAGATATAGTCATAGTACCCAAAAAGGAAGTTCCAGGAGTGGAGAAGGTAGATTTAGAGCTGGGCTGTCTGAAGGGAAGGCAGGGAATGGCTTATGCACCAGCAGGAAGCCAGTTTCCACCTTGCGTCTCCAGTGAGGTTGCCACAGGGCATGACCTTCATTCCTGGGGTGCCCTGCCCTCAGCTCATTTGGTGTCTGTGGTGCTCAGTGGCTAGAGTTTGGTTCTGTGTATGACATGCAACTTGGAGGGGGAAATGTACTTCAGTTCAACCAACACGAGTGTATATTCACTGGGCATCAGGTACTGGGATTTCAAAAAACGGGACATTGATATAACACACTGATAATGGAGCCAAAATCTAAACCACTCTGGAAAATCCAGGGTGACCACTGTACTTAAGTGCCACAAATAGCTATTTTGCATAAGCAAAGCTTTGGGCTTGAAGGCTTTGTTCGTGCTTATGGTGCTCACTCATGACCTTTCTCAGGAATTAGTGCTGCCATATGTTGGAGATTTACCTGTATTAGATTTTCACACGCATGAGACTCGATCCTTGGCTTCAACTCAGCAAATGTCTATCTCTCTAGGGCTTCCTATCCAAATCTTTCCAGTCCTTTCAAATGCCTGTCTGGATGAGAACAATTTTGGACTTTCAAAACAGAAGCTAAGAAAGGCCTAGTGAGCCCCAGTAGTCTGATTGCATCCTGTGCTCATTCGCATTCTACTCGGACTTTCTGCCATAGAAATCTGTTTGTTGTAACCCAACCACACTTCTAGCAAAAGGTAACATTTGGGGACCCTGCTCTAACAAATTTAGAGTAACCCGATTCCATGTTTTCTGCACTGAGCAACATGTACAACTCTCACCTTGAAAATTATGCTGAATCTCAGTTACTGAGTCACATCTGTCCGAGATTAGCAGCCCCGAGGGCTGGGATGCTTGGTGCTAGTTGCGTATTAGAATCACCTGAGAAGCTTGAAAAAGTGCTGGTACCTGGCACCCCACCACCAAAGATTCTAATTTAATTGTTCGTGGTTGGGACAATGTTTTCTTTTAATCTTTGCTAGGCTTCATAATATTACTGCTAATCGCTTTTAGAGAGTGAGTGCTTATAATCAAACTCCCAACCTGGCTTACTACAGCCCCTGTATTTCCTCCTTGACACCATTTAGCAATGACCCATGGACTTTTGATGACTGGACATCTTTAGTTCTCTAGATGGAAATCTGAAGATGAAGGAGACCTTCTGTGACAAATAGAAGCCCGCTATTTTTAGTGAAACTAATATATGCCATCTGGTCTTCGTGAAATAATTCTGAGGTTTCTAAGAATTTCCCACAACACTGAAGATCGGTGGCTTAGAGTTTATTGACCCCCAAAGAGAAGGGTATGTTTTACTGTGAGACACAGTTGTCCTTGCCATTTTCCAGATATTACCCACTGTCTTTGCATTGAATTACCTTAAAAGTATTGACTCACAGAAGCAACCCACATGGTTAAATCCAACTGTAATCCAAAGGCCTTGGTCATCAACAAGGTTTTCTCCAACTATAGAAAAATCTGCTCCCCAAAGTTGCCACATTCTTATTCTCTCCATCTAACAAAAAAGAAACAAACTCTCCATTGTCTGGCCTACTTGGATCTTTTTATCTCAAAGAATTTTTAAAAAAATGCTTATGATGGCTTGGCATGGTGACTCATGCCTGTAATCCCAGCACTTTGGGAGGCCAAGGCAGGAGGATCACTTGAGTCCAGGATTTCGAGACCAGCCCGGGGAACATGGCAAAACATCGTCTCTACAAAAAAAAAAAAAAAAGCCAGGAATGGTGTTGCACACCTACAGTATCACCTGAGTCTGGGAGGTTGAGGCTGCAGTGAGCCGAGATCGCACCACTGTACTCTAGCCTGGGTGATAGAGTGAGACCATGTCTCAAACAAACAAACAAATAACAACAACAAAAACCAAAAAACCAAACACCAGCTTATTTTGAGAGTTGGGGGAAATAAATGACGAAGGCTGGATTCATTTTAGACTCACTTCTAGTTCCTCAGTGAACTTGGAATGTACGCCATTCTTGATATTTGTAATTAATCCTAAGAAAGAGGGAAGTCAAAGATTGCTGGATTTTTCTCTCTCCATGCCATTTAGGAATATCTCAAGACTCTTTCCACTGGAGTTGAAAAACACCAGGTCCTAGTTCTGAGTTACTTCTGATACTGAGGTGTTCTTCCTAGGTTTTCAATACATTTTGTTTACATCTCTACATGTTTCATTATCTTATTTTTGTTAGCTGGGTTTGTTTCCTGTCTGCCTCCCATGAGGTCCTTCAGGGCTGAGGCTGAATCTTTTCTCCTAAATGTATCCAGTCTGACCCAGAGTCGGTACTCAAATGTGTGACTATAAATGAACGCACAAGTGAATGATGTATCAGCTCCCCCCAAAGCTAGCTGCAAGGAGCCTAGCTGGAGGACAAGAGGGAAAGGCCATGGCCACAAGGGAGTACCATGCGCGGAGCCTGGACTACAGAGATTTATTGCTAAGGCTTATGCTTTTGCCTCCATTTGCCCACTGTTGTTTTGTCAGTCAATATCTGTAGTTGTTGAATAACATTCATTTATACATTATTTAGTAGGTATAATCAGTCAAAGTCCCCATGATCATGGCCCTGCTTTTAAAACTTGCCTCTTATCTGTAAACACATTTCCTGAGCTGCTTTATCTTTTCATCTTGTCTAGGTGATCTATAGCAATATTCCAGAACCTGCCTATTTTTTTAAATCCCCTGATGGATTATAAATAGCCTCTTCTAAACCTCCCCAAAGCTTTGACGGCAAATTCCTGCTTTCTAAATTACTATCCACCTCTTGCTCTGCACTCAGACCCCTTCAGGAGGCTGTCCTCCTTCCCCAGGGCAGACACAAAAGCCTTCTACACTTCCCTGGCTTCATGCTAAAGGAACACTATGGCAACGACCAATGTTTGGAACGATTGCAGCCGAACACACACATCACTCACTGCTTCAAATGCCTAATAGCGGTGATTAAAGAAGAGAAATCTGGCATAAAAGAATGGCGGGAAAAGAAAGCAAATGAGAGAGAACAATGAGTGACAGGAGAAAAGGAAGGAGTGAGGAGAGACCTGAGGGAAACCTGGGAGAACAGAAATGAAGACAAGAAGGGAAAAGGGAACAATGGGGAACACAGTGCACCCTGGCCTGCTTTCTTTGACCTTAGGCCCTGCACATTTGCTAAAACACCCAAGTCTGTCAAACCACCACTGAAGCAAATGCTGTTAGAAGAGACAAAGTGGCTGGAAAGAACTCGGCGCTCTGTGATGCCTCATGGATCCTTTCTATTCCACAGATAAGAGAGAGAAAAAGCCCCATTGCCTAGCTTCCTAGATTGTGGAGAAACTGCTGGGCACATGGTGGATCCTGGGACCTACTGTTCTCAAGAACTTGCTGTAACGGGCACCTTGGATGTATACTTATGAAGGATTGTGTTTCCAAGACACTTCCTCCTCCACTCAAAATTTATTCACACTTGCAAACAGGAATCATCTCCTACCCAAACCCCCATGACCATCTCTCAGGCCAGAGTTGAACAGCCAGGTGGCCCTTCTCTGAGCTTGACTCTTTCTGTGTATTAATTTTCAATTTGAAGTCACAACCTAATCCATTAAGAAGCACTTATTCTCAGCAAACCTCTTGAGCAAGCTCTCATTTGCTATTTCTCAGTATAAACTCATTCCTACCTTCCGGTTCAGTGTTGACACTAAATTTGGCACAGTGGCTCAGCACCCACCTTCATCCCTGCATCAATCTCCAATTTGTTTTCTCACGCCTCCACACCATCAAAATCAGCCTCGGCTTTTCTGAATCCCCATGGGGCTTAGCAGATGGGGTGGCACTTCATAAACCCAGTCTATGCAAAGCTGTTAGCAAAAATGCACAGAGGGCAGCCCCTTGGCCTTCAGTGGGTACGCTCTGAGCTGCTCCAAAGGTATCCTTAAACATGGTATCATTTTGAGTCTCTAAACTGTAAATAGTTAATTCTTCTCTAAAATTTATGCCCCTTGCCATCCCTGAAAGTGGGTAAACCCCGCTGGTTTTGAGTGAACATCCTTAAAAAAAAAAAAACTCCATTTCTTAGGATTCAAGTCTATATGATTGAAGGACACAGAAATGTGCAAACATGTTCCCAAAGGCTTGATGCTGTGTAATCGTAGGCCCCTCTTCCCTGGAGCTAATCTTTATTGTGAGTTTACCATGTTCCAGGCATTTGCTCATTTTCAGGCATTATCTCATTTGATCCACCCCCAGACTCCAGAATGATCTTTAAAACAGAAGTCAGATGATGACGCTTCTCAGCACAGAACTCTCCAGTGGCTGTCTCACGCGGAGGAAAAGTAAAATCCCTACTGCAGGCTGTCATGAGGCCCCTGTGAGCTCTCCAGTTGTGTTTTCTAGAGAATCACCTTTCAGTTCTGCACTCTAGCTTGTCTTGCTGTTCCTCTCACTTGTCAACTAATTCCCCTCTCTCCCCTAATGCTTGTCTTTTTTACTCTCAAATGTCATCTTCTCAGGGAGAAGATGGCCGCCCAATGTACACTGTACCCCATCTCCACCCTACATCCCATTCGCTGCTCACATTCTCTTCATTGCACCCCTACTGTCAACCTGCTACATATTTGTTTACCGTTTCCGCCAACTAGAAAGTAGCTGGAGAAGGACAGGACTTTAATTCACTTTGAATCCCCAGGACCTACAAGAATGGTGTTTTCAATAAAACATTTTTTAGTAAATAAATGCATTAAAGTATTCTTCTTATCTCCATTTTACAGTTGAGAAACAGGTTTAGGGAGGTTAACTAAGGTCTTAGAGCCAGTAAGTACAAATAGTACTATGAGCTCACCAACCGCTATTCCCAAGTTCAAAATGCCTTTTTGGGAAATGTTTTTGCCATGGTCATTCAGTTGGGGGTGATTTGACCAAAATGGGAAGCTGAGATGGAACAAGATGAACAAGAAATCACCAGAAGCTGACTCCATAAGCTGGGTCTGGAGTCTGCTATGCACACTCACACTCCTCCAAACTCACTCCAAACTCACTCATGTAGGTTCTCCTCACCTCACTCTTGACATTGACCAAATTCAATCCTTTATTAAATATATACCATAGCATTAAAGTGCAAGACAGATAAGATCACATAAATTTTTCAACATTTTGGGGAACAATGTGACACTGCTATTAATATTTATAAGTATCTTGGAACCATTTACTAGATGAAATGTTTGTGTAAGGGAAAATATTATATAAAATTACACAAATCAACCTCAAATACACTAGTCTGTAAACTCCTAGAGGGTAGATACTGTGCTATATTCTCCCTGATTAGCACCACAAATGACCTATAGTCGGAATTCGATAAATGTTATTGAATTGATAAATATCTTTGGAAACGAAATTTTAGTCTGTAAGAGCAGATTTGGATAGTGGCATCTTTTCTGGGCCAGGCAATGACACATAGTTATATGAAAACAGTGCCAGAGGAGGGTCAGCTACATCTGAAAGAAAGTCATAATCCCAATGGAAAGTTTTACAAATGAAATATATAGTTGCATGGAATATCCTATTATAAGAGCAGAATCTGCCACCTTAGTGCTGGGAGGGAATATGTGTTGTTGGAATGTGTCCTCCAAACAGCCAGTCAGGAGGTGGGTTGCTCTCCAGCCATTAAAAACATCCCAGAGGCCACCACGGTGGCTCTCACCCGTAATCCTAACACTTTGGGAGGCTGAGGAGGGCAGGTCACTTGAGGTCAGGAGTTTGAGACCAAGCCTGGCCAGCATGGTGAAACCCTGTATCTACAACCCCATCTGTACTAAAAATACAAAACTTATCCAGGTGTGGTGGTGCCTATAGTCTCAGCTACTCAAGAGACTGAGGCAGGAGAATTGCTTAAACCAGGGAGGCGGAGGTTGTAATGAGTTGAGATCATGCCATTGCACTCCAGCCTGGGCAAAAGAATGAGACCCTGTCTCAAAAACAAAAACAAAAACAAAACAAAACAACAACAAAACCATCCCCAAGGGAAAGACAAATGGCCATGATTTACAAACCAGAAACTTGAATTGGTGAAGCCATAAACAGGCAGTCTAAAAAAATTCCAGCTGAGACTTTTCCTCTATATAATCTCTTCTTTTTGCTTCATGCAGGCCTCAGAGCTCTGCCGTATTTCCCTTCAGCAGGGAAAATGAAGCCCCACTGAGGAACAAAATTTCCACCAGTGCCCCTGCTTCCTTGGGTTTGTCCAACTGTCTGGGATATCAGGAAGTGTCTTCAGGTATCCAAAACCTTTTGGTTCAAGAAACAATATAATTCCTTATCCAACCACCAAACTCCTAATGGGAGGAAGGCCAGTCTTCAAAGTGGGCAGCCATCCAGATGACATTCTAGATTCCTCCTACTGACATGGCAACACAGGGAACTTCTACTTGAGTGAGTGCAGGACATCGTGACTAGCTTCCGATGAACATAATATGGCAAAAGTGATGGGATGTTATTTCCATGATTAGGTTATAAAAGACTATGACTTCCACCTTGCTAGCAGACTTTTTTTTTTTTTTGAGATGGAGTCTTGCTCTGTCACCAGGCTGGAATGCAGTGGCATGATGTCGGCTCACTGCAACCTCTATCTCCCAGGTTCAAGTGATTCTTCTGCCTCAGCCTCCCAAGAAGCTGGGACTACAGGCGGGTACCACCACACCCACCCAATTTTTATATTTTTAGCAGAAACGGGGTTTCACCATGTTGGCTAGGATGGTCTCCATCTCTTGACCTTGTTATCTGCCCACCTCAGCCTCCCAAAGTACTGAGATTACAGGTGTGAGCCACCACGCCCGGCCAGCAGACTCTCTTTCTTACTGGCTTTAATAAAGCAGTCTGGCAGTATGGGAAGCCCAGGTGGCAAGAAACTGAGGGTGTCCTTCAGCCAACTGCCAGCAAGGAACTGGGGCCCTCAATCCAACAGCCCATGAAAAAAACTTAATCCTGCCAACAATCACTAAGTGAACTTGGAAACACCATGCCCTGGTTAAACTTTGAGATTACCTGGCCAGTATCTTGGTTGCATCCATGGGAGAGGCCCTGAGCTGCAAGATGTAGCCAAGCCATATCTAGATTACACAGAAACTGTGACATAATAAATATGTATTGTTTTAAGCTGCTAGCTTTTGAGGGCAATTTGTTACACAACAAAAGATAACATAATATATTAAAAATGTAATGAAAACTTGGTGAGATACACATGCAAAGATTCGTGTTAAATGTGTCCAAAGCTTGGGATCATAGGATACTTACAGTAGATACTCTCTGGAGGAGAAGTATGGGATCCTACTTCACAATGCAAAGCTGTTCATGCTATTCCAACATCCACCCCCACTATAGCTGCCCATTCATCCACTAAATCAAGCACAAGTTCCTTACCCTAGCAACAAGGTCTGACATCATGTGGCCTCTGCCTATTTCTTCAGTTTTATCTCCTGCTTTCCTACCACTTGCACTCCATCTTTAAGTCATACCAAACTACATGTAGTTGTCCCAAATGCTGTATGCTTTTCCCTTTGTCCATACTGTTCCCTCTGCCTAGAATGCCTTCCTGTACGGGTTCGGTTACAAGCATCTTTGGTGCTCTGTAGAACTCCATTCAAATCCTTACACTGTCCTCCCAACTGTCTTATACCACATGTCCACCTGTCTCATAACCTTTGGTTTCTTTATCTAATACCTCTCTAGCTGTAAGCTCTGGATTGAGCCTCTTCTTCAACTTGGGATCCTCAGAGCTAGTTCGCAGTCTGGCAAATCACTTCAGTCAACAACTAACGAAAGAATAACTGTGGGATGGACCTGCCAGGAGGAGAAACAATTATTTATTGGCCTAACTGTAATTTATACCACACTATTGAAATAATAGGTAGTATACAATAAAAGGACCTACATTCGGGAAGCACACAAAATTAAAAGCCACATGGAAGGATGAAAAAGCAAATCTGCCAAACAGCAGGCATATTTGTCACAATGGAGGATTACATTTCATCCTAACTTTGCCATCAGACAAGCAAGAAAATTCCAAGGAATTATGAATTTGCCTACACCTCCCAATTGGGTTCATCCTCAAAATTCCTCCATTAAAACAAAAGAAAGGCTTCCACATGGTTTGTCAAAATTATTCAGGTTTCCATCCTATGTATCAGTTCTCCTCACCTTCCTGGTGTATTAAATCAGTTCAAAGAGAAAGAGGAGGGGATTTTAAAATGAATATCTTATTTTTATGCCCTTCAGGAAATCTGCCTCCCTCCCCATTTGTTACCAACTAAAATTGACAAACTGATCCAGAGTTAAATCAACTTAGGGATCACTCAAGGAGTGAAACCAATCACATTTTACATAAAGAAATGCTCAGAGAAGGCAGCAATTATACTTTATCAGAGAAAATGTCTTTCTTACAAAGTATAGACGTCAAGTGGAGACGTTTGGTGATCCTTTTAAAACACCTTTAAATCAGAAGTAACTTAGCATGGATGCCCTTCATTTTGAAGAAAGAGAAAATATTTGATGATTTGATGATTCATCAAAAGTTTGTTTCTATTCAACAGGCTTATTGTTGTGAGGGGTTTCAATGCAAAATTAATAATCAGCCTTGGAAAAGAAATGCCTTGAATCCTATGAAACTAGGATGACTTAAAAAGTTCTATTTCTGCTCAATCAACTTACTGAAAATCACCAGCATCTTTGATCTACAGAAGGGAATATTTCCAAAAGCTAAGCGAAAATCTCTCTTTCTTTAGGTCATAAATCAACTCTGCAATCAAGACTATGGAGAATCCTTACAGGGCAGATGGCTTTGAATTTTATAAATTGGTTAGGTGTGGGGACATGATCGATAGTTTGATGATTTGACTAAGTAAAATGTGCTGAAAAAAATCACCTGTAGGGAGGTCTTGGATGACTCTGCACAAACATTCTTGAACCTGAAAATCCAAACTGTGAGTCATATTGAGACTAACAAAGTTAATATATGCCACCAAAGGAGAAGGCTATATCATCTCAGGGAAACAATTTTTGACTGTAGTTAGTATTTAGGAAATAATGCATTCGTTGAAAGGTAAAACTGGCAGTAGGCTTACGATGGCAATGGGCAGTGCCAGCAGTGGCTGTGGCATCCTGGAGCAGGAAGATTTGGTGCAGTTCTAGTGCAGCACAGGCCAGAGTGACGATTCTGACATTTGGGATGCTATAGCACTGATAAAAGTGGATAATAAAGCTGTGGCTTCATTTAAACAGGCTCTAAAGAATGATGACATTCGCGAAATTTCAGATAAACCAAAAAGCATGCCTAGTAGAAAACCTGCTAAGAAGAATAAAAGCCAAGAAAAGAACACTGCAACTTTCTTGAAGTAGTAGAAAGTTCGGGACAAATGTTCTACCATTTGGTCAGAAGACAGCTGCATTTACCCAGCTACCATTGCTTCAATTGATATGAAGAGAGAAAGCTGTGTTGTGGTTTACACTGGATGTGGAGATAGAGAGGAGCAAATCTGTCTGATCTACTTTCTTCAACCTCTGTAGCTAATAATATAGGACAGAATGCTCAAGAGAATGAAAACGAAAGTCAAGATTCAGTGCTACTCCATGGAATTCTGGGACCAGGAAAGCCAGGTCAGGTCTAAAATTCAATAGCCCACCACCCACACCACCCCACTTCCTATCATGCTTGCTGCCTCCATTTCCTTCTGGGCCACCAAAACTTCCCCCACCACCTCCCACATGTCTAGATTTTCTTTATGATATTAATGCTTTAGGAAGTATGCTAATCTCTTGGTCCATGAGTGGCTAGCATACTGGCTATTATACAGGGTTGAGGCAAAATTAAAAAGAGAGAGGGTGCTCACATTCCAATTAATGAGTAAATATGCCATTATTATAAAAGTGAATCTTACTTTTGTAAAACTTTATGGTTTGTGGCAAACAAATGTTTTTGAATATTTTTAAATTTAAAATGTTAAAAAGTTGATAGGTTAATGTAAAAGAGTATTAAAGACATTTTGATACTAAAACTATTAGATAAAAGGTTGAGCTACATCCCTACTAGAATTCTCATGGTATCAAAGTATCACCTCACCAAAAACTTACTGGTTGGTTGTGTGGAAAAAATATACTTTTACAATAAAGAGTTCCTTAAGCTCTGATGACATTTTACATCACTAGTAGTCAGAAAAAAACAGACATGTTTTCTGATCTGTGATGCAGTATGTCCTATACATACTGCACTGTACACTCTATGACCTATGAAGTGCTCTGGCAAAAAACTTTAACTGAAATTCAGTCAAGCCTTTAGATCTAATTTCCTGTTTGCAGGAAATGCTGGGGATAGAGCAACAAGTTAAATGACACCACTAAAGAAATGATCAGACAGATCCAGAATATAGAATGTTGTAGAAGATAACTGGCCTCATCGCTTCAAAATATCAGTGTTGAAAAAAAAAAAGTGGAAAGGGTAACTCTTCTAAAGTTACTTAAGAGACATCATAACCTAATGCAATGTGGAATCTTTGATTAAACCTAAGGGGCTGAGAAAATTTGAATATGGACTAGATTTTGAATATTAGACCATTATTGCTAATTTCATGAGCTGTGAGAAGGATGTTGTAGTTTATAAAAGAATGCCTTCATTTGCATACTTATTTAGGAATGAGGTGTTATAGTGTCCCTTAAAATGTTTTCAAATGGTTTTGCAAAATGCGTGTGAAGCCTATACGGCAAAATGTTAATGAATCTAACTGGTGTGTATATGGGTGTTCAATGTGCTATTTTTTCCTATTTTCTGTATGTTTAAAAGCATATATATTTTTTAAATTAAAAAGGCAACACTGAAACAAGAATAAACAGTTTTCTTATACTAGAATTGCTACAAATTTGATTATGTAAAAGAAACTTGAAAAATTTATACTTGGTGTGGGTTTGCTGAATCAGGACAGACTAAAGCTTTCAGTGCCAATAGTTGTCTTCTTCAGAGAAAATTTGACGGGTGCATTCTTCTAGTTTACTTTTATCCAGATTGAGTTGCATTTGATTTGACTCTTTCTTATATACAGTGCTTTAGAGAACTTCTTCATCTTTTTTTATTGATAACTTACCGGACAACCTAACAGGGTTAGGTTGTCTAACCTAACATCTGCTTTCCAGGCAGCCATCAACACACAGAAAGCCTGACGAGAATCACTCAGGGACCAAAACATTCCATGCCACCAGTGTATAACCTTGTCCTTCATACACTCCCAACCCAGCCTCAGGAATACTGGCCATAAGGGAAAATCAGCCAAATGCTGGAACTGAGAATGAGGGTTTGCTCTAAGTAAGTAAAGGCACAGCTCTAAGTTCTTTGTAGTGCTCCACTACACACTGTTTCCTACAACTCCCTGATAAGAATTACCTGAAGCATGTGTGTTAAGCTTGCAGCTTTCTAGGCACAGCCCCCAGAGTCTGGGTCAGAAAGCCTGGAATGGAGACAGCCCTCAGGAATCTACATTTGCAACAAGGAAAACAGAATCCTGATAGCTAAAAATGCCAAAAGATTGTTGCTAGGATGGTAACCCCTAAACATAGCTGCACACTAGAATCACCAGAGGAACGTTCACAATTCAGTAGGACTTACTGAATAAGGATCCCTGGCAGTGGGAATCAGGACTTTGTTTTTTACACTCCCACCTTGACTGCATATTAGAATAATCTGGGGAGCATTTGAAAATACCAGTATCCAAGGCCTCATGCAAAACAACTGACTCAGAACCTCTCACAGAGGAGTTGTCTGTAAAAGCTCCTTAGGTGATGAAAACAGACCACAGTTCAGCATATGGAAAACACTGAATTAAGTGCTTTAAGATGAAGCTGGGGTCATCAGCTTTTAATCTTTATTCTCCAAACCAGAGCAGCAAAAAGCAACTATACATCGACTATGGGGCACACGTGGCTGGGCTGGTGCTCCAGGCTGCTCCCTGTGCATAACTTTAAATTGAACCATTGATTCAGGTCTCTCTAAAAAGCCTGTGAAATTCAGATCACATTAGAAAGTGTCCCATCTGTAATGGGAATAAGGAGGCTGGGAGCCCAGAAACGGTGTTCAGTCTGTCTGCCAGTTAAGGATTTCCATACAGCTTCAAAGAAGTTCTAACTACATGATGACATTGTTGCTCAGGAGTGAAGAGATTCTACTACCAGCAAAATGGAAAGGAAATACTCCACACACAGCAGCCACATTTTCACAAGGTCCTCAGGATAATTGTCGGCACATGGTAGGCACTCAGTAAATATCTCATGAATGACTCCCATTACCGTGGATAAAACACGAGTCTTTTAAGATGTCTCACTGTGGATTTGTCTCCAACTTCTGAAGAAATCACCACCACAGTCATCATCATAAATTATGATATTATGAATAACTGCACTATGAATTACTGGAACTAGTAGCAAATTGCTTTAATGTGGGCCAAATAAGTTCTGCTTAGATATTTAAATAGACTTTAAACATTCTGAAGGATGGAGATTTCAAAGCTGGCACCTTCCTATCTGTGGGGCATAATAATGGTTCCCCAAAGATGACTACTTTTTAGTCCCCAGAACCTGTGAATATGTTACAGTACCTGGCAAATGAGCAAAGTTAAGGATTTTGAGCTAGGGAAATGTTCCTAGATTATCTGGGGGGTCCCAAGGTAATTCAAGTTTCAGTCAAAGATGAAAGAAAGACTGGACATGGTGGCTCATGGCCTGCAATCCCAGCACCTTGGAAGGCCAAGGCAGGAGAATGGCTTGAGGCCAGAAGTTCAAGACCAGCTTGGGTAACATGGCAAGACCCTGTATCTACAAAAAATAAATTAGCAGGATATGGTGGTGCATGCTTATAGTCCCAGCTACTAGGAAGGCTGAGGTGGGAGGATTGCTTGAGTCCAGGGATTCAAGACTATAGTGAGCTGTGATCATGCCACTGCATTCTAACCTGGGTAACAGAGCGAGACCTTGCCTCAGGAGAGAAAAAAAAAATGATGGAAGACAGACACAGTTCAGAGTCAGAGAGAGTAGAAGAAGCTATGTTTCTAGCTTTGAAGATAGAGGAAGGGGCCATGAACCAAGGAATGCAGGTGGCCTCTGGAAGATGAAAAAGGTAGAGAAATGGATTCTCCCCCTGGAAAAGACACTGGAAGAAATGCAGCCTTGTTGACAGTTTGATTTTAACCCAGTGAAACTCACTTTACACTTCCGACCCCTGAAGTTGTAAGATAATAAATTTGTGTTAAGCCACAAAGTTTATGGCAATTTGTTACATCAATAGGAAACTAACATATCATACAATATTTAAGAGAAAAAAATAATTTGGAGAGTAATAGTGACTAAATTAGCATTTCTTTGCATTTCAACATAGCAAAGGGCTACATTTGTATCCTCTATAAGATGATGTGGCCAGCCACATCCCTTTCAAGACTGTGGTGTGGCTTTTAAGAGTATAATGGTGAAATAAAGGTTACTGAGATGCTTGCTATAAATCAAATCACAGACTATACAATAACAATGGCCATTTCTATGTGGCATATGTGCCTTAAGAAAAAGTGACATCATTCTAAGGTCTTGTACATGGTAAATAAATCAGTAGAACGTCTGGCTAACCAAGATCACAACTTGGGCTTACTCCAGGTGAATGCCCAACCCTCTCTAGAGAATGGCTTCCCACACAAATACCACTCGCCAAAGTGGTAAGCCACTGCTGCGTAAAGATGACAGTGATGCTCATACTGTATACCCACACTTCACCAGAAGGCACTATGCAACCATGTTTGAAAGGGCATGCTCTCACACTGTCCTTCCTGTGATCCAGGACGCCATTCATGACATGTTTGTATAGGCTCAGGAAGTGTGTAGTCGTGCCAGAGGGCAAACCAGTGAGTTCACAAGGGGCTTGAACCTATGACCTCAGTTTCACCAGTGTTACCTCTAGCAATTGAGCTCATCAGGTGGAAATGTGTTCAACTCTATCTGTTCTATGTGGCCCAGCTCTGAGTCAAGAGACCTGGCTCCCTGTCATTCCAGTGGGCTGAAAACAGCTTTGAAGGAGCAGTAGTCAGTTCCATAGCTGATGACTGCCCTGCAAGAATGTGCACCTGAGGAAGGGCAATGATCACAAGGGGCTGAAGACACTTGGGGCTGAATGGCAAACAGCACCAGTGTAATACTACATATTGGCAAAATTATCCACCAACAAGAGAATAGAGAATTCACTGAGAGAATTGTCTCATCAGACTCCAACAGCATCGTAACTACCATTTATTAAGCACTTTACTGTGGACCAGGCATAGTGTGCTAAGTGTGCTACAAACATCTAATTTTAACAATCACCTTAAAACAGAGGTCCATTGTTCATTTCATCTCACAAATGAGAAAACCAAAGTCTGGGAAAGTATACTGTTTTAAGGTTATATGGCTAGGAGTGACAGACCTGGCATTCAAAACCAAACCTTTCTGCCTCTAATATTATACTACCTTTAATATAGTAGCAGAATAAGACATACTTTTAAGGAAAGAGGCAGCAGAGAATTGGCATCAAGGTAGCAACCTACTTGCAAGCCAAGGAAGATATTTATTTACAGCCGTTTATTTCATTGGTTCATCATTTTTTGAGCATTTGGTCTGTGCTAGGAATTGTGCCCATACAACTTGGAATCACCAAAATATCAAAGGGTATCAGGTAGTAGGACTTGGAGACAGAGTGAGAACCTACAAAATTCCAGAACATGCTCTAACAGGGAGAGGACCTGCCAGCTGAGCAATTCCACCAGGACGTGGCAGTGCAGCCAGAGTGACTCGGCAGGTGACAATGAAGAGGTAGCATCTCAAAGGTGTCAGGTATGAGGAAAACAAACACAACCTCAACATGCAACAGGCTCAGGAAATGGGGCCAGAGACCCCAAATATGGAATGCACCCTTGCATGCAGGACTTATGTTCAATACCAGCCTATTCACCTATTCAACTGATAGGCTAACACAAGGGCGGGGGTGAGGAAGGAAGGGCTGGCTTGGAGACCACATCAACTGCAAAGCCTCTTCAGCAACACTGATAATGCCCTTTAAACCCTGGATCCTGTGGGCCTACCCTTACTATGAGGGAGATTCTCAATTGTTACCACAAAACAGCAGCTGTCAAGGTTCAGAACACAATATCCCAAAATATGGCACCTTGGCATACTGAGTATTTTAAACTGAAGGAAACTGACAAAACTCGGAAGCAGAAAGATCACTCTTTTCCCCACATTTCTCCCATGAAGACTGGTCATTAAAAAATTTTCTGGGCTGGGCGTGGTGGCTCACGCTTGTAATCCCAGCACTTTGGGAGGCTGAGGCAGGCAGATCACCTGAAGTCAGCAGTTCAAGACCAGCCTGGTCAACATGGTGAAACCCCAACTCTACCAAAGATACAAAAAATTAGCCGGGCATGGTGGCAGATGCCTGTAATCCCAGCTACTCAGAAGGCTGAGGCAGGAGAATCACTTGAATCCAGGAGGCGGAGGTTGCAGTGAGCCAAGATCAGGCCATTGGCACTCTAGCCTGGTCAACAAGGCGAGACTCCTTCTCAAAAAAAGAAAAAAAAATTCTGACTTACCTCACCTGAAAGGAGGTCAAAAAGATCTTCATTCCAAAGGAGTCCTGCCCTATACCCTGAGGCCAGAAGAATCTGAACAATCAGGCCTTGTTAAGTGCCCCCAGTTTATTACTATTATGTCATACCTCCTTTATGGACACTTCCGCATGACTGTCCATTCATCAATGGAGCTTCCTCTGGGTCTCTTGGACCTTCATTTCTGATGGCTCCCATGTCACATAAAACTTTGGTTCAATGAATCTGCTCTGCTTCTCTCTTGTTAATCTATTTTTAATATAGGGGTGTCAGCCATGAACCTTGCAATGGGTGAGGAAAGATTTTTTTCTACCCTACACAGCCCAACCAAACACCTTTTATCATATGCATGGTAAGTGCATATGATAAAAGTGATAGAAAGAGAAATCTGAAGGTATACTTTCAGTTCCACACGTCCCAAAGTGTTTTCCTCGAAGCTACAGTGACCACATGCCCTGATTTGCCAAAGACAGCTTTGATTTATTCATGTTGTCCTGGGATGATTATTAATAGTGTCCCATTTCCTTCTCAAAAGTGTTCCAGTTTGCTAGATCTGATGGTATGGACCTGTAGTCCCAACTACTTCTGAGACCAAGGTGGGAGGTTCACTTAAGCCTAGGAGTTCAAGGCCATAGCATGTTATGACGTGCCTGTGAATAGCTACTGAACTACAGCCCTGGCAACACAGAGAAATCCTGTATCAAAAAAAAAAAAAAAAAAAAAAAAAAATCCAGTTTGGTCAAAAAGTTACATGATTAGCTAATCCAGAAAACCACTTCTAGAGATAGTAATAGCTGTGCTGTCCTTCTCTGAAACTGTGCTACCCAAACTATATTATAAACCTTGAAGAATGAAATATAGTTTAAAAACTATTTTGATAAAGAAACATTATTTTAAATGCCAAACCGCTATTATTATCTTGCATAACTACTATTGTGTTACATACAGTTTGGGAAATATTGCATTAAATAAAGTTAAACAAGTTTGACTATTGGTAGAACATGTGGCTTTCCAAAGATATAATATTTTATCATGTCATGAATTGCCAAGAGGGTCATATACTGGGCACTGTTTCCAACCTTAAATGCAAAACCATTTCTCATGAAATGTCAAAAGAGGTTCATGTTCCACAAAATGCTCCCACATTTTCATTTGATAAATACAGGTGTCTCGTATGTCTTGGACTTGTTCTAGGTCCTGGAATCAGCAGTGACCAAAACAAAGTTCTTAGCCTCAGGTACTTCTGTTCTAGTGGCGGAGACAGATAATAAACATAGAAACAAGTAAATATTGTAATCTGGAAAACAATGATTTATCTCCCAATTGATTTAAAGTCAAAACTCCCGACATCTAACAATTCTGAGGGATATTCATGAAGCAGCCTGTCTTCAGATGTGAGTTGGCAATGATTTGTGTCTCTCAAAAGCCATCGCTGGGCATCATGTTTCCTGAATGAAAGAAGCTTCCCTTAACAAGTCTCCCCCTTTGAACTGAATGTGCTTCATTTGGCATTCTCATTAGTATAAATGTGCTTTTAGGGGGGTCTACCTTTATTTGGATTGCTTGTGGACCATATTCATATGTACCTTTAATTTAATGCTATTTCCTGTCCTAGCTAAACTGAGGTGTTACTTAAAACAGCGTCCCTTTCAAAAGAGATATTAATAGGTGCTTAGCACCCAGGGAATATATTCCAACAAATGAAGGGTTATACATTCTATGCCACACATCCCATCCCCTAGGGCTGGGGCGGTGAGAGACAAGAAGGTTCTTACACACACACACACACACACACACACTCTCTCTCTCTCTCTCACACATACACCCTCTGATTTGTTCTGCGCAGAATAGAGGCTCACATTTAAATGAATAAGCCAAGTTAAAACTTTCTATCCTGGAACAAAGCAAAAGGAAAGCCTCTTTATGTTGCAGGGACTATAGATGCCACGGGCTGAGCCTGTCCCAAAGTTTCCCTCCACTGCTCAAAAACTAAGCCATCTTGCTGCGTTTAGCACTTCTCACCAGACCACCCACCCAGACACGGATACACAAACCACATGTGTGAGGAATGCTGTTCGGCTAGGAAATCAGTATCAGTATTTCAACCTTATTACTTGCACAGACGGCCCTTTTAGTGCGACTCATTTGTTTTATCTTTTCAATAGCTTTGATTATTTTCTTTTAATGGCCTGGATTTATCCTTTTCTACCCTTTTGAAGCTTCAGAACTCTGTGGTGGGGACTGCATGGGGTGGGAGACATGATTAAAAGAGGAAAATGAGCAAATAACTTTGTCTTTACTCACCACCTATCTCCCACTCCCTGTGGGCACCTCCTGTTCCGTGCGGATTACCCAGGACCCCAGTAGTCACCCTGAATTGTTATAAAAGTGGACTCAAGGAGCCTTCTGATTCAGGTGGTAGACTATTTGTGCTGTTATTTAAGAGCCATAGGGCCCAATTATCATTATCAAGAGTGTTTTTTGGTTTGTGCTGTACATTTCTCTCACTAGCTCCTAGGGACCACATTGGTTACCCTTCTTTAATTAGGGGGAAATTAAGACCAAGAGGCTAAGCTGAGAGCCAAAGGCAATTTAACAACCTCTGGAAAAAATTGGAAGCACCTCTACAGAAGGGGACCGCATAAACAGGAAGGTATGGATACTATTACCTGGCAGAGAAAGCAGAAGCTTTGAAATGTGCTCTGTGTTTTCTATTTGGGTGGTATCCCTGGCAAGGAAACCAATAAAATACCCTTAGTTGCTCCACTAATCAGAATAAAACAAGACCACTAGTTTTGGAGACTTATTTCCCTGAGTTACTAACCAGAGAGGTCTGGGGGTCAGGCTTGGTTATCTGTCATCTCTCTCCAGGTTTCCTTGCATATCAAAATGGGGCCATAAATTGAAGAGACAGGGAACAAATTATTGGGGAAAACCATGTGGTGCAGTGCACCCCTGGGTGAGTGTGCTCCGGCAGGGCCTGGTGCTGCTCTTGACCCTTTCTATACACTGGAGAAGGTATAAGGCCATTATTTTAAATAAAAATGAGTATCTATGCCGCAACAAGGAAACAGATTAGTCCAATCCAAGTACGGCCATTAGAAAGTTCTACTGCCATCCCAGCCCATCTGGGACTGATGATTCCACACCTAAAATCAGTCTCGGGTTGACAAGAGACAAAGCAGTCCCCTCTAATCCCCTAAATGGCTTGTCAGCCTGAATGAAGATAAAGTCAGTTTCTCAAATTTGATGTAAATCTCTTTACTATTAAGTAAGAGCATCACACCCAATTCCTTGGTTATTTACCAAACTGAATGTATTTTATTCTCTTTGTTGTAGTTGCTCTTCTTCCTGTCTAATCAAGGTAGCAGTTCCTGCTGTGAAAGTAAATGCAGGGACTTTGTAAGATCGACTGTCTCTGGCTATAGCACATTGTTTCTGAACAAAACCCTCCAAAGAAATGGGGAAGAAAGAAAAAACATCATGCATACATAGCCCAGTTTATGCCAAGAATGCATCCCACCGCTTCTTGTTCCAATCTTTGCAGAGCTTTAAAAAATTATATATATACTGGCTTTAGGACACAGAAGATGGTTCTAGACATGAGGGACTCCTAAAATGAATGAGGCGTGGACTCTCTGCCTTCAGCTGGTTTTGGACGCATTGTCCTTTCTCTGGATGCCTCAGATCTCCCCATCTACTCTTCTTTAGAAACAGCATCACTTTTTGAGAAAAGGCTAGGGGCTAATTTTTCCTCTATGCAAAATAAAGCCAAACTTTGGTCAAATGACTCTTAGCAAATCAGTACAATTATACATTTTAAAAACGGTGCTGCAACAGATTATATGAGTTTAAGTAAAACACCTATTTCTATCAATCTGTACTTACATTTCAACATGGATTTTAGAGAAGGGAAATACATCTTACAGTGTGCCTTGAATTCACACAAAAGCATGTACACATACACAATGTGTCTTTCAACATAACTACACATACACAGTCCATTAAAAAGATACTGACAGATTTATAAAAGGTATTGGCCTTGCACTGTTAATCTCAATAATACATTTTCACTTAATTTATTTTTGCACTGCATGGTAGCTCTGGCCACCATTAAGGATCTGTCAGCATTTCCATCATAACTCTATTTTCAGAATACTGGAGTACAAGTGCCAAAATACATATTTACAGTTTACAGACAGCGGTGGCTTTGTCTTCCTTTTAAATTGACTTCTTCAATGCATCTTTACAAGGAATATTCAGGGATGGCAGTGCCTACATAATAAAAAACATCATATAAAACAAAAGAGGTTAAAAGATGTAGACTTCCAGCCCAAGACTAGACTAAACCATGGGAACAGACTCCTTAACATTCACTGCAGCTGTAGTAGTCTCTACATCATAGTCATAGTTTAGAGCAACAGTCCAAAGCAAGATTACTCTGATAATATATATGTGTGTGTATATATATATATATGTATATATAAATATAGGAGCAGTACATAGCATTAGTACACAAAAAGCTAAAGGTGGAAGGTAATAAGCATACAGCAAATTACTCCAGAGCGGATCACTTCTACAGTGACAAAAATAAACACGAGCCACCAAATAGACACTGACTGTTTCTAACACTGGACATCCAACTCCATTAAGTAGGCAGAGTTAAAACATTTAAGAGTAAAGTCTCTCTTAAACAAGTATATTAACTACATTTGTGGAGCTTGAAGTGGTAAATGGGATGTTATACAGGCCTAAAATTGTTTCTTCTCTTTTTTTTTAAAAGATTAGGTGGGTCTGTAAAAGACATGGGCAAAAAACCCTTTTTTTTTTTTTTTTTTGGTTGAAGAAACTTTTTACTGGAAGAAATCCAATATTATTGGCTGTTTCCACCAATGGGTGAATATTCAGATTAGAGAGATTTGCCTAGCAATTTAAAATGTTTAGGACACTCTGAGATATTTTTTCCTAAAGTTTTTGTCTCCTGATCTGAAGTTTTTATAGTCTTCCCTTGATACTATATGAACGCATATATAGAAATACCCATTTGTCTGTATTAAGATCAACAGAGGCAGATTATGCTGAGGATCATGAAATAACTGCAAAATATTGTTGCTAACATGACTGTTACATCCAAAGACAGAAGGACCCCCAAACCCACCAACACACATCCTGCTGCAAAACCAGAGGCAAAAGCTAAGTTATAAGGGGGTATAGGGATGGGAGTTCTGTACATATATTTTTTCCCCTGGCTAATCACTGAGGAAAAAAATTTTTTAAAGTTTATCATACTCTGGCTGGTTCAAACCATATTCACATTCACCCAATTAATTTTATTTGAAACATCTATTTATATATGTACACCAAAGAAATTAAACCCTGCCATTTTCCCTTTGTGCTTAAGAAACCAGAGCCACTGTTAGGGTACTCATGTGTCAAATATATTCTTAATAGGCTTCAAAGTTGGGTGCATATAAATGTGACAGAACTGAAGGGGTTACTTTAAGAGAGGTATTATAACTACTTGAAATTAATTCAAAGGGATCTTTTTACTTCTGTATTTAAAAAAGAGATGAGAGCAAGATTACCACTTCAAAAAAAATAACATAACTCTCACTCTTAATTTTGTGAAAAACTTATTTTGCTATCTTGATGAGTAGAAGATGGGTAAGTTTTTCTGATTTTTATCAATTTACAAACTTACATTTTAGGATATTCTGAAGAAATTAACTTTATTCCCTAACTTTCAAGTCTAAAGTTTATCATATAATGGCTGCCCTACTTATCATCCTTTTTGTTTGGTCATTTCTTATCTTACCTAGTTTCTTGGTTAGTAACTTAAGGGAAAAAATTTTACATTGGCAAATCATATTTTTTGCCCTGCAATTTAGTTACAGAAATAAAAATGGCCCAAACTACATATACACGTTTCTAGTTAAACTACACAGATATATTAAACCACATAAACCTCTGCCTTGATCAGAATATGTAAGCAGTTAGAAATTTTAAAATATTTTTAAAATTTGCAACATTTCCATATAAACATTATCCTCCCCTTCCAACTATAAAGTTTAAAACAAAACACAACTGAAACCACACAATTCATCAATCACCTAATGTCCAAAATGACTCAAAGTTTCTCTGCACATCAAGAAGTGGACAATACAACAAATGCTTCAAGTACGGTTCATGCCAATCATCATTAAGAATCATAACATTATTGACAAAGTACACTTGTCCTCTGGGAGGACGCTTCAGAGAAATAATTTACAAGGAGCATGGCTGTATTATAATTTTTTTAAAGGAAAAATAGTTTCTTTGGATAGAAAGAAACAGTGTAAAAAATCCCCTTTTTAAAATGCAGAAATAACTCCATTATCAATCTGCATTTATATAACTGCTCAAAAGAATGGGTCTGGAAAGACCATTTTCTGTACAGACACGAGTTAATCTCTGTATGAAAAGACAGCATCTGGCATGGGAACAAACAAGGGAGATACTGGTCTATTAGCACACATAGAGACTTTCTTAAGGCTGATCCAGTGACGAACCTTTGGATCCAGAAGTATTTCTTCATTTCTCTTCTTTTCAGTTGAATTTCTAGTAAAAACTTGGAAGATGAGCTGTTCTTACTTTTCATTTCTCCACTTATGGAGAAGATGGAATAATGACACCAAAAGTACTTTGGTTTTGTTCTTTTAAAAATAATTTGCTTTCTTTTGCATGCCACAGGACAGATTTCTAGTTTCAAAACAAGGGTACAATGAGAACAAAAATATCCCCCCATCCCCAACCATCTTTCACCAATACAAGAAATCCTTCTGGAAATATTAGTAAGCGACTAAACAGGTATTGAACCACTGAATCTACAAGTTAATACATAATCTTTTATGGCAGAATAACCAAGAATTTTACCCCAAAGAAAGATTTTAATTTTTTCAAATATAAAAGTGTCTAAGAGAATCATATGTGAACAAACAAAAATCTCTGATTCCAGGTTTTTAGGATAAAGATGAGTAACACACTGGCAGCTGAAGAAAGCTGAAACTCTTACTAATAAATAGATCCAAATTTCCAAATTAAGAATTTCTACAACATTTTCTTTTAGAAAACAGGACCAGAATTCTTTTTTTTTTTTTTTTAAATGATGATCCTGTGGAATGCCTTTACTTCCATATTTACCTAGTATTATAACAGTAAAACAGACACAAGAATGTTGATGACAGCTCAACAATGCTGGATTCAGGACATTTACAGGTACACTTTTGTTTAAAAGTCCTACAAGTTTATTGACTAAGGCTAGACAGCAATTCATATGATCCTATTTGGTGCATTTTCTACCATGGTCCAAGATCATTACATGGATACAGCCAAGGACTGGGCCCCAATTTTCAGGAAAAAGACCACAAAGAAGAAAATCAAGGTGGCTATTTGGTCCCCCCAGTTGATAATCTGTGTCCTGGAACTGGAAAAACAAAAGGTGGAAAATACAGACTGCAACGAGTTAAAGGACTTGGAAAAAGTTGGTGGAAAGTGGCACGGTATACAAGTAAGGTCACTGGGCTTGGGATGGCAAGGGCGCTGCATTGAAAGAGCATCCACGGGACCAAGTACTTATAATGTCTGATGGTGTCATTCCCTCAATGACTTAGAATATCTGTATGCGACAATAAATAGATCAGTTATGTAATAAGGCAGTGTGTTGAATATGCATTCGTCCTGTGGAATGAACCACCACAGAGAGATACATGATACCATACACATTCTTTGAGTTTTCTTGTGTTGTGTTTGATTTGTTTGTTTTCAAGGCTATCCAGGCTAACTCTTCCCGGGGATTTCCTTGGAGAGAAGAGTGGTCCGCTGAGGCTGGTTTGCTTTAACCTCTCCTTTATCAAGAGATGATGACTGGCTTTAAAGAAAAATAAAGCTGAAGGTTGTTTGATTTTTATTTTTTCCCTTTTGGTTGCATCATTCTGAGTGTTTTCATATAAACAACAACAACAAAAAATCACAACCAAAGAAAAAAAAACACAATAGTTTTTGATGCATCCAGTTGTTATATCCTCAGGATGTTCCAGATGTTTCCAGGTAACTCTGTAGTTTACGGACTGTGGTTTTGTCCAGCGAGCAAAGATCAAAATCAAATGTTGTGTTTGTGATATGAAAGTGTCCAGTTTCTTCTATAAGGTTCACGATCTAGAGGAGTGAAGAAGAGAAAGTTTGGGCAATAAGCAGCAAACATCAAAAGGCAAAGAGAGAGTAATAGAGGGGCGATCAAATATGGAATGAAGTGATAAATATGCATATTTATAGCAACAAGGTCCCATACCATGAATAGCATTAAATTGTCTCAGTCAACTTGATAAGTCAAAGGTATATTAAGCCTTAGAAATTCCCAGTGAGAACTTGTCTTGCTTTTCATACCCTTTAAACTCATTCCTGCTTTCAAGTCGTGAACAGAATATTTAACTGTGAGTGAGCAGTTGGGGATAGATAACATTTCAAGACCCCTTTAAAAATTAGTTACTGACTCAACAGACAGTGATTACACTTAAACATAAGAAAAATCCAGCCTAGAAATAACAAAACTACTTTTACTTCAGTACAAACACATACACACACACTGCTATATAAAATCATTTTCCTTTATCATTATATAATTGTTAATAATTTGGAAAACCTCATTTCTTCTTGTATTGGCTCCAACTTTCAGAAAAATGTTAAATGACAGAGGTGATGGTTACTGTTTTAGGTGGGGAGGGAGTCAGAAGAAAACCTTACTTGCTTAAACCATTAGACTCAAGGTTCTGTTACATGCATCAAGAAATTCTTAGAAGGGGTATACCCAATTGTGGTTAAAGTGTTACATTTATGTAAAAATTTATCCAACAAGATCTTATTGACACTAAAAGATCTAAAATGGACACTCATTTGTTTTATTAGTTATTAGTAATAGAACTTTCAGCAAGTCATCCACACATATCCACATACATACAGAAGCACAAACACACAGCTATGCCCAATCATATACTTACTATATAATTAACATCGATTGAACTAAGACTATGTATTTTCTGGAATAAATTTTTAGTTTTGCCATTTTGTGCAAAAATACTATGGATCTAGTGAAAATGTGTAAATTTTGGGATGGAAACAAGTAGTCTCTTCAGAGCTATTATAATTTCAAATTTATACAATGGAAATAACAAGCTGACCAGAATTTGACTCCTTCCCCCAGCCAGCTGCCCAGTAGGTAATTGACAAAGCATTTAGAATAGAGTTCTGGATTTGGTATATCAAGTTCTGACTCTGCTCACTCTTTCAATGGTATTAGAACATCATAACTTTTGAGCCTCAGTTTCCTCATCTGGAAAATGGGAGTAATGCTACCTATTCTACTTGTGCAAGTTTGGGCAGATGATCAAATAAGGTATCATAAGCAAAGCTTCTTATAAATGGTAAATTGCTACCTAAGTCAGGATAACATGATTATGATTACCTTATAAACTGATCCTTAATTATCTGGGAGGTAACTAAAGTGCACATGAATTATAGACCTGATGCTTTTTCCTCCCGCCCCCAATGAGTGTTAGCCATTTCATTAGCACTAAAATAAATAAGGCAAGAAAATGCAGAAACTAAAACTCAGAAAGGCCTGCTTGAATAAAAAAAAAAATGTAACTAATTCTTTTAAGAAAACAGTTTTCCATGACCCAATATAGTTGTTCCCTAATTATTTAACAGCAAATAGAAAACTGGGCAATAAAAAAATTCCTTCTAGAAAAAAGCTACTTAATTTTAAAGCATATAAACACTTTTGCCTACTAGAAACTTGAGCCCGGGCATTTCTCATGCATTGTGCTATCTTGCAGATCTCCAGTATTTCCATCACCAACCCCTACTTCCTCTATCAGCGTGCTGCGCCCGGCCTGCAGCCACACATGCACAACGATATAACGGGGATCTGATAAATCTAACTAAATGAGCCCCACATTTTTATGGGAGCCCATAAGAATACATCAAGGTAGATGCAGAGAAACAGCCTTAATGTAGTAGCAGTGGCAGCAGTTGGGGAGTTGGGAATTATTTGCCAAAGGGAACAGCATTAATGATTTGAATTATTAGAGCATGTGCCCACATCCTCATTTAAGTAAGGGCTCCATAAAGAAAAATAAGTGTGCATTCCTTTCTAGGAATCCTGATAGTCAGATCAGAAACAACGTTAACATGCTTTATTCCATTGATACAGGCCACAAAGCCTGAACATACCCCACGAGTGCCTGAAGAACTCCACTCTGCCTTTCTACAGGAATACCCTCTTTGCTGATGCAGTGTGGCTTGACCTTGATGTCATTACTCTGCATCATAGTACAATAATTAATGTCTGTCCAAAACAATAATAATAGTAGATAGAGTGACTGCAGATAAGAAAAACAGGCAATTGGGTACATATGGGTAGTGGAAAAGGAAGAGTGTGTAAACTGCTTAACTCACTCTTCAGATGATGGTTGTTGTGAAAACATTCATGATGGATTATTTCCTGCCACATCAGCCTTTTAAGGGGTACTATGCAGGCTGCTGGATGTCTCATTTTGTTTTAAACAGGGTGAGATCCACTTGTCAGATCTGTGGCTCCCTTCCCCAATTTGTAATTATAAAAAGGTAAATGCACTGATTTTAGTCTGATTATAGTTTCAAAAACCAGGGTTCTTTCCATGTGAAGCAGCCTCTCCTCTGTGTGAGAAGTAATGAACAGACTTTACTTTAACTGCTTCTCTATGGAGTAGAGCCAGGTCTGGGATAACATAGGTCTTCCCATAGAATGGCCTCTACTATGGTCTGGAAAGCACTGACTACCACCACATAAAAATGTGTGCCCTACCCTTGGTTAAGGGGTAGGCCATCAGGCTCAAATCTATAAGGGGTGCTGAGATATGACAAGTTATTTCCCAGGATGGGGAACATCATTTTCAGCAGAACACTTCTCAGGGAGACTTCTCTGGGTTCTTAGAAGGAATATTCTAATATGCCACGGATTCCCCATTCCCTGCAGACAATTCGAAAAGAATGATGGCTGGATTCTAAATTGCTAAACTAAGCAATTTAGTTTCCTCTAAGGAAACCTGGTTTCCCACAGAGTTTTCTTCTCCCAGACGTGGATGCAAATCCAGGCTTAGAATGAATTGCTGGGGATGTTAGATGTGTTCAATGTCACTTTCCAAATAAATGTGGAACATGTGGTTTAAAGATGAATCAAATTATTCATCAGTCCTAGGTAATCACTTCTCTTGATCTGACTGTGTCTACTCTATTGTATTTATACCCTTTGAAAAAGTGGCTTAGGAACACAGGCTCCCTGATCCAATGCTGTCTGTTCATTAAACTAGCTGCCGAGTGCCAGGACTGCATGCCCCCAGAGTAAAACAAAGCTATTAACCACTTTTTGTGAGCCAAATAAAATTGTCAGGCCAGATTTTTGGACAGGATGCATTTAACAGGGAAGGACCTAGATGTGATCCTGGGCCCACTAGAAATTCTGCTTCAGGTGTTCAAGTCTGCACGGCAGAGAATACGTAGACTTCGTGGAATGCATTCCATGAGATGAGCAGCCCTCAAGGTGGAGAATAACATTAGTCCTCAATAGTGCTATGTTTTACAAAAGGAATTAATTAAGCAGTAAACCGTGACAGGACATGCATCATGGTATCATAATCACAAGCCTCAGCTGCATTACAAGGCAAAAGGCCAAAGACTGAGAGCTTTCAACCGGCCTGGGAATGCAATTAGGGTGAAATGCTGTGTGCCCTGGAGTGCCTTTATGCCAGGTTAAAAATTCATAGATATTACTCTCTCCCTCTAGAATACTAAAATAATCCACTTGGATGGAATTCTCCAGTAAGCCACCTTCCTTCACAATTCTTATAAGGTCAAAATAAAGGACAACATTAAATTGGGAATGCCAATGACACCCCAAGGTAAGATCTGCCCAGTAGCCTAGTATCCTTGACTCACTGGCAAGGCTTTCTTTGTGAAGATATCCCAACCCTGTACAAACATCTGTCCCACCTCCTATGAGACTTACTATTTGGGCCCAGCTTGGGTATAAATAACTTTGTTGGACAACTGCTCCACAGTGCCTCAGAGCTGGTGTTTGGGAAGAGATGAGAAAGATCATGTAACAGCTCTGCAATTAGCATTATGCCAGCCCCAAATATGTGGTAAGTGACACGTAAAACAACGTTCAGTTCTTCAAAAGAGGCCTAAGAAGAATATTAGCGAAGTACTAGACCACCACTTATGGTAGGCCACTCAAGTCCTGCTTCCTTACCGATACTAATTAAAAAGAAACTGCAAGAAATGCAACTTATCTGCAATTAAGAATCATAGGTCTGTAGTCTTTTGTTCAAATCTAAAACTCTAGAAGGGTTAAAAAGCTTATCAGGCCAGTCAGGAAACTTGGCAAGTTTGAGATTATGTATTTAGAGATGTAAGCAAAAATGTACACAGAATATAAATGTGACCCCCAGCCACTAAATGTTTAAAAAAAACCACACACACATACACACACACACACAGCTGGGGTAGATTAAGTATTAATGTCAAGTCATTTGAAAGTAGTAAAACAAAAAAAAGAAATTCAAACAGTGAAACAATCTACATATCTGCCCTGGAATTTAGAACACACATTCTACTCTTTGGGTGTTAAAAAAAAATTACCAATAGCTGCTGGTAATGCAACAGAGGCATACATCATTAACTAGATGAAAATGAAAAACCACCCTTCTTATCTTATTAAAACATCAAATTGTATTAATAGAAGTTTCCCCAATTTACAAGTATTCCACAGTTGAGTTCATAATAATAGAATGTATGTTGTACAAGATAAGGGAAATGAAGAAAATATTTATTTTCCTTAGAATATCATTGGCAAAGGTTACTAAATTGAATCACAAATGTTTACAACACTTAACTCAAATTCTTATCACCGTTTTCCCATGAAACCAGAAGCCTGGCCCCAAAGGTTTTTGCATTCCTACTGTCCCCTCCCTCAGCCCACATTACACCAGCCAGCTGAGGGATCACTACAATCCAGCATCACTTCCCAAATTGCCCAGATCTCATCATCCACAGCACTAGAGGAGGGAGAACAATTGCCATAGAGCTCCAATGCAGACTTCTAGGTGGCCTCAGAAATGAGAACCCTTCCCAAATACGTCTATAGGTGGCATTCGCCAGATTCTGATAGCGTAGGGCTGCAGTGGCCTCCAGGTGCTATCACACTACTGCAGGACAAACCAAGTCTTGATGTTTCTGGAAAGGGTTGTGCTAAAAAGCATTTCTCACCTGCTGCAGAATGTGTCTTTCCCTCAGCGTCATTAACCTTCTGTGAAGCTCTACCAGTTCATCTAGGTATGCCTGAAAGAGAAGAATGTCCCCCAAAAGGACAAGCACTTTAAGAAGTAGTTCAAAAATAAATGAATATGTAAGTAAAAACACACAAGCAGCAGCAGTTGGAGGTTCTCATTATACCACTCCAGTCCAGGCTGTGTGCACTTAGTGCCCAAAGGCCTCTGCAGACCAAGCCTGTCTCAGACCAGCCATTACCTTTATCACGCCAACTTTAAAAAGGGAGTTGGAGGGAATTCTTGGACTTAATTGCTCTTATGAAGATTCAAGTCAGTAGACTCACTTTCCTCCAACAATATCTCTACAAAAGGTAGGGAAATTCAATGCTAAATTGTGAGTTTAAACATGTTAACAAAGGCTACTTTCATACTTTTTTTTTCCATTCTTGAATCTCAGAAGGTTTCTAAGAGAAAAAAATTTCTAAGTTTGAATATGGAAACAACAATGTACATTACCAATTAAGTCAGGGCAATTTTGTGGGGGTTTTCCTGTTTGTTTGTTTTTGTTTTAAAAAGGCTTCCTGGTCATACCAAACATTGCAGTAAGCAATGCCAGCAAGTGACAGAAGAACAGAAGAATGTATTATGAAAAACAGGGATCACTAATTATCATCTGATTTGTGAAGAGCTCCCCTGAAAGGGGAGAGGGGGTACCTCTCTTTCCATATGCTCAGACTCACGAGTCTTTGTTAGCATAATTGCACGGGTGCCCCCAGCACCATTTGCAATAAAGGCAAATGAAAGATTTGTGAAGCATTACAGAGGTCTGCCCTGGCCCTACAAAGAAGGGTTAGGGCCCTGCCCAAATCAGGTAACTTAACCCCATTAGGTCTTGTAGTCAGATTTCAGAAGCATGATGCACACTCTGGGAAAACAAACTGCACTAGCGTCAGATGTCTTGCTCATCTACATCTGAGATTCCTTAACCGGCTACCTCTACCACAATTCTCTTACTTCCCAATTCAGTGTGCCTGAAATCCCTTGGCAATGTAGGCAACACGGCATATGACAGCATAAGGCCAAGCTTAATACTGAAGATATAAACAACACATGGAAAACATACTACAAAGCACTGGGACGAAATACTCATCATTTGGGCATCTTGGGCACTTTGATAAAGAAAATGAAAGGAGAACCAGCAAGGATGATCAAGGGGAACACAAAGAAACGGAAGGCTTGTCAGTGTTGGAGCTCTGCTAGTAACAGACTGGAAACCTACCTTGTCACATTCACCATTCTTTATTTGCTTATCTGATTTGCTTTGCTTTATTGGACTTTTGACTTCAAGAATCTAGGGATCAAAGAGAACGCTGTGTTAAATTTTATTTCAAACATCTCTTAGCTAACCAGCCACATTAAACAAAGGCACTCACTGAATGAAATGTACAGTAACATTTACTTTCCAAATAGCATTTCTTTTCTATACATTTTTCTTCTTCTCTCTAATCTTATTTTCCTTGGAAAATAAATTACTTAGATCTGAAATGCTGAGTCAGAGGAGTAGAACTAAAAAAAACAGTTGATGATAAGGAAATTGATCTAAGCTTCCAAGGCTGCTTCTCTTTTGCGACAACACTCTCACCATATGTATAGCAGCTGAGTTATGCTGAGATTATAGTTCCCTCTGGCAAGAATTTTTTTCCTATTCATTCTGCTGTTTCAGCATGACTACTAGTGCTCAGTATGCTAGGGATGACAAAAACAAATACTCAAATGCCCTTTTTAGTACCTAACTTTCACATTCTAAAATTACTCATGTGCACAAAACTGATGCAGCTTTGGAAATGAAGATGGCCATGAGTTATACTAGTTGCTCCCAATTTGGGATCCTCCAACTCAAGAAATAAAGAGATAGGACTATCTTCTGTGTTTTAAGAAACGATATGTTTACCCTTGGTAAAATGCCAAGTGCTTTCCCTTTTATCTGGACTGATTACAACTTAAGTTATGAATAGTTTTATGTACTGTACAGAAGCTTTGGTGGGAAGCTATGTTTCTACTTAATAAAAAGGAGAAGCAAATTATTATTTAATAAATGCAGCTGATTTCTTTGACAGCATCTTCAAAACTGAGGATTAAAAGGGAAGTATTTTTAAATGGCCCTCACTTGAAAAAGCTTGAAACCACTAAATTTATAAATGATGAGTGCTTACAAATGTGTATAAACACAAAAAGCAAAGTAATTTGTATTTTTCATTATAACTCATTATGAAGTGAGTTGTTATAATTGGAGACTAATATTAGAGGAGGAAAATGCCAAATAAAGGACCTACTTTATCTTAAGAAGTTTTATATTCCTACTGTTCTCTTTACCCATTCTCTGCCCTAACTTAGTAACAGTTCTGTCCACAAGTTTACTACATTCCATAACATAAAGATTTTAAGAATAAGTCCACTTTTAATCTGTAACGGTAAGAGCACTGATTAGGCTCAGAAGCCCAAGTTCAAGTCTCAGCCTTATCATTTAATATTTTCGGACTGCAAAGGATGAAATGGGAGAAATGAACAAGATAACACCCAGATTCCCATTCAGTTTTAACATTTTATACTACTAATAAACATTTTATTGGATGAGGATAGGAACATGACATCCTGGAAAAGACCAAATACTCCTGAAAGGGCAAATTTTTATTTTAATTGAGAATAATGCATGGGTAAAAAGTGTCTTTCTAACAGTCTTTCCTAAGAATCATGCTTTTTTCATCATTTTTACTATGAAGATAACCAAAAGACTAATTTGACCAGGCTAACTTAAAATACAATACTTTTGGCAACACAGGGAAATTACTTATTAGCAGAGGCAAGGCAATCATTTTTAACATGCTCCACTGTAAAGGAAACCAAATTCTCCACTACATTCAGAATGTCCTCCTCCATTGTTGTTGGAAGTGAGACCTCAAGGGAAAAATCAGCGCTGAGACCTAAGAGTAAGTAGGTCAGTAGATGGCACTCCTCGCCAACTCAGATACTGGGCTGGGCATGCAGAGACAATCCGCTGAGATTTCAGGCAAGAAAGAAAAAAAAAAGTCCCTGCCTGCTTGCCTTGTGCATTACAGAACTGAATTTTGTTCCCATCATATCCCGCTGCCTCCCACGATCCCCTCCTCCAACTCCTGTACTCTGGGTGTTGAAGTGACTTGAGGACGCTGTATTTGCAATAGAACTTTGCTAACTAGGTTTAGAGAGTTCTGCCACCTTTTCTTCAAAGCAGAAAATAGAACATTTGGACGCTTAAGTCCCACCCCGCACATTCCGTTAAGTGCTACAGCACAGAAGGCCAAAATACATTGAAATCCTAGTTTCTTTCTTCTGAAGCTGCAGTGGCAGGAACAAAAGCTCTGGGTGTCAGTGACCCGCCTCAAGTTACTGAGTGGCTGCCCAGAGAGGGCTCAGTTAATCTTCCTTCTTTGATCTCTCCCTGCTCCAAAATAAACAGCTTTGTCAAAACCTCATTCTGAGAGAGCTGAGCCCTGCTGAAGACAATTGTTTTATTTATGATCATTTCTTATCTTTAGGGAAACAACTCCAGAATAAAAAAGTACAACACCTTGTCTTCCACAGGCTTATTTTAAACCAGTTTAACTGGATAGACTCTTTTTAATTTCATTCAACATGCCTTGCAGGCTGATAGGTGATTTATGATATTCTGAATATTAACTCGGGTCCAATGGATCACTTCCTTCCTTCAAGTCCTTTCTCCCCTCCTTCCCTGCCAAGCTTTTGGCTAAAAAAGATGTGGTATTTTGTTTTTGTTTGAACTTCACATAAGGGAGGTTTGGAGTGAAAAAACCATCTCTGGTTGAAATGATGCAACACTCTATTATTCCCTATTAAACTGTGCTGAGAGAAGCAGAGCCACCCAGACTGCCTAGCTACTCCATTTATAGATACAGCAGTCTCTGAAAATAGAAGAATTGTGGTTTAGTAGCACTTTTGTCTTTAATCTGAGAAAATGTCTTGACAAACTTTCAAGATTATATTTTTCTGTAACCCTTTATGAAGAAGGACAACTCAGTTATTCACAGATGGATTCTCTACTGATAGATCTTTCATGCTAATGACAGTAGCTCCCAACAATACTCAGGTTAATTACTTGCTTGGTTGACGTGCGACTCTATGTTCACTTTTATTCAGTATGAAAATGTTTGACTCCATTAGTACTTCCCCTCTTCTCTAGTCCTGGAAGATTTGAGAAAAGGCAATGGACAATTCAGCTTTGCCTGGTACTTTACCAAACTCAGAGATCATTATCAATTCATAGAGAGAGAACAGGAGAGGCGTATGGAAGAAGGAAACTCAGAGTGTTCCCATTTGGGAGTTAGTCCTTCCAAGTATGTTCTCAACTCTTTATTTATTGTGAAAATTCAGATTCATACTCTTTCTCTATCCCTGTCTCTCTCCACCTACTTTTCTCCCTCCCTCCTGCACACATACACACACATTCAAATACGACTAAAAAGTCATTCCAGAGTGAAATTTAGTTGACTTCTAGATTTTAAAGAAATTTTTACTCTCTTACATCATCAACTTAGAGAATTAAGATATACTAGTAATTTTTTTTAAGTCTCAGAAGCTTGACTTAAAAGAGATAGCATCACACCTGACCCCAGTGCAAGTGATTTGAGGGGCTAGGAAATCAATACTAAACAAGGTTTAAGAAACCGTTTCTTGTCTTCTTGGCTCCAAGACATAGCTCTAAGGAGGTAAGCCTTCCCATGGTATATATATTTCCTAACCCAGACTAGCTAAAAGTGGAAGCATATGAACTTTCTTACCATGCTTACAGGTGCATGGAGAAAGTGACACATAATAGAGTATTACTGGCAGACTGATGATTCATATGTGTGAAGCGACATTTGCCAAATAAACACGCCAAGGAACCAGAGGTATGCTACTTAATCAGGTAAGGTAACTTTTACCCTCTCCAGATAGATGACACTGTTTGTTTTTGGTTTTGTTTTGCTAGACAGGTAAAAAAACAGTCTGACAAAGAGTCTAAACTTTTCCCTAAAGCCAAGGTCAGTTCAAGACTGCCCATTCAGGAAGGGCTTAAGGGAAGCCATAAGGTTTGAAGGGCATGAAAGGGGCTTGCTGGAGCTGCATTCCCTAGCAAGCCCACTTTTCACTATGATTAGGAGAGATACTGAAGGAGATTAGTGAGGGGCACAAAAGCAGAGCCTAATTCCCTACACTCCTGGCCCTGCCACTGCTGTGCCCATGACGTATTGTAGCTCTCATACACCACCCACTGGATACAGAAATCAAGCTGAAATAGGCTTAAGTTGGACATAAAAATATCATTGGCCGGGAGCACTGGCTCACACCTGTAATTCCAGCACTTTGGGAGGCCAAGGTGAGTGGATGATGAAGTCAAGAAATCGAGACCATCCTGGCCAACATGGTGAAACCCCGTCTCTACTAAAAGTACAAAAATTAGTTGGGCGTGGTGGCATGCGCCTGTAGTCCCAGCTACTTGCGGGACTGAGGCAGGAGAATCGCTTGAACCAAGGAGGCGGAGGTTGCAGTGAGCCAAGATTGTGCCATTGCACTCCAGCCTGGGCAACAAGAGCAAAACTCCATCTCAAATTAAAAAAAAAAAAAAAAAAAAAAAAAATTCTCACCAAGGTTCAAATTCTATCCTAATGCTAGTTCTCACTGAAGCACAAATTTACAAAAGGATCCCAAATTATCTATTTAACCAGTCCAGTGTTCTCAGCTGATTGGCCATGATGTATATGTCTTTCCTCTTTTTACTTTCCTCTGAAATGCTTGACTTGTGGTGGCAGGCATCCACACCAGAGGTAAAAGTCGCCCGGGCCATGAGCACAGCTGGCCCTGAAGATGGGGAAGAGCCAGGATATGGAAAAAGAAGTAAATAACTCATTGAATACCCCATCTATAAGAGATAATGAGGCTGGACTTTGATTTTTATGTAGGACACAAAGAAATTGCAGTTGAACTGTAACTGGTAAAATAAAGAGTACTAGTATCATTCCTACTTAACAAGAATGGATTTGCATTATAGACAAACCTTATAAACGAGGAATTTTAAACTACAAGAGATCTTTGCCAGTGCTTTAAATAAAATGCAAAAAGAAAAAGTCTTCAGCTATAAACTAACATTTTCCAAGTAACACAAAGACCACAAATTTAAGGGCAAGACTATCTAAAATTAATTGAAGGACACCTGTGAAACAGAGTATTTTCAGAAAAACACAGTTGTTTAGTTTTCAAGTTAATATTCATAGAGTAACTTGAATTAAGCACTTATTGTAGAGGTCATAGGAAATCTGTTGACACTAAAAGATAAGAAAAACTTATGATAATGAGAGTATCAATTCAATGCTCAATGAGGCTTTTACATTATTCATGATACTGAAAATAGTTTATTTTAGTTGATAAAGAAAATATCCCAATTTAATTTATTTAACAAATGCTCTTTATCATAGCCTTCAAAGTTCTGCCTAGATCTTATCCAAACAGTTGTATTTTGAGTTCACTATCAAGTTAATAAGCTTTCCTTTAGCTCAAGTTGTAACAATGATAATGACCATTATTTTCTCAGCATTTTATTAATTATTCCTTAAAATCCAAGTAATAATCCTTTTATCTTGGATGAGAAAACTGAGGCCAAACACCTATAATAATAAACTACCATCAATGAGTGCCAAGTAGGGGCTGTGCACGGCCTTTTGCTCTTTATATATATTATCTCTCATCTTCCCAATAACCTAAAAGGTAGTGTTAATGTCATTTACAGATAATGAAACTGAGAATCAAAAGCTAAAAGTTAATTTCCCACCAGTAAATTACCAGTGGTAAAGAACCAGGCTTTATACTAGCCTCAAAGGTCATATTCTTCCTAATTAAGGCACCTACTTACTGCTGAGGTGTAAAGTATATAGAAATCAGGAGTAAATGGTAAATTGGCAATACTTTTTGTCACCCTCTCTTATTGTACCAACTTAATTAACCCATCGGATGGAACATATTCATCTTCTCATGACAACAGAACCTCTTTTACCCTAACTATGTGTTTATTCCAAAGGCTGTGGCCTCCCATCTATTTGGCAACAAGAGGAAGTTTGTTTAAAATTCAGGGATGAAAGTTTTGCATGCTTTGTAAAAATGATTACACCTAGCTCTGCAGAGTCTTGCAAAGTGCAAACCCCACAATTTACCTGGTTGTTGTTGGTTTTTAATAAGGGTGGCGGAGGTTCATGATGTAGAGGTGAAGAAGCAGAACTGCTTTCACTATCGCTGCCATCACTTAAGCTAACTCTGAAAAGAAAGAGACAAGTTATGAATATCATTACAAACAGATGATTCTTGAAATACCCATAGAAATAGGCATGGAAAGCACAGAATCCAAACACTAACCCTTAACAAGTTCATTTTAACTCACAGCCACTAACATGTATTGGTACTTACTTTGTAACTGGAACTGTGTTAAGTGCTTTACCTGCCATTTCTCTTTTCATGACCTCCTGTTTCACAGATGAGTAAACTGAGACTTAGAAAGACTGGGTCACTCATCTAGGGTAACAAGTAAAAATGGTGGCTCTGGAATTCAAAAACAAGCAATGTGGCCCAAAGCTAGTGCTCAGTTATTATACTTTACTGGGGTCATTTATTCATTCATCTCCCTTCTCCTGCTCTACGCACCTACTATGATCAAGCATGCTACTCAAGCTTACAGAAGGTCAGCAAAATTAAGACAGTGTGTAGATTACTACCTTTATTTTCCTTTCCTCCTCTCTGTTACAGATGAAAAAGTTACAAATGTGTCTATAATACACGCTGCAGGGGAAGAAGCAACTACATAAATGAAACTTCATAAAGAATGTGGAAAACAGCCCTGCACCACTGACAGCACAGAGTGACATCTAAGGATTGAACATGTGGAGCCCGGCATGCTAGAACCACTACCAATCATTTCTACTGTGTCATTATTCAAGGCTGTCTCCAGTTCTCAACACTGATACAACAATTCATTGGAAATACGCTACAACAACACAAAGAAATGGTATGTTTGGAATAACTGCTTTGGAAAACTACAATGATATCTTTTAAAAATTAAACAAGTAAAGACAATACACACCACCTCCTCCCCATTTTTTCTTTTCAGAAGAAAATGGAATTTTCTTTTATCCACAATAGGAGAGATTTCTTTATTCTACCGTGCTGAATGTAGTCCTCCCTCAGAGATGTCCTCTTTCAGTGTTTGCTCCCCATTTCTCTGGTTATATAGCACCTAATGTAATATGCTTCTCAGAAACAGAAACTGTTTTAGAAATCAGGATAGTTTTTCTTTCACTCTGAATAGGCAATCACATTCTAGCTCTATAATGTATTCAGACAGACAAGATACAAGATAGGAAATGAAAAGGATACACTGGGACATCCTTTTAGCAAAAACTGATAGAACTTGTTTTTCTTAACTAAATTACATTAATGAAGTGTTCAGTTGAAGCGCTGTTTTAAAATGCTTCTTGAGTGAAGTGGAAGGCTGAGTATTTAAACTGATTAAACAGTTGAGACTTCACAAGTGCAGTGAAGATCAAATGTTACACTGGCACTGCCATGCTAACACAGCACATGTCAGGCGGGGAACAAGAAAAGCAGCCGCCACAATGTATATCTATATCAGATGACTCACAAGCCTATATGATGACCACACGGACTCAGGGGTTGAAGCAATAAGTAGGTGGGCAGCAATTAATCACAGAATATCCAGATCTTCTAAATAACAACTTGGGAAATCATCTAAATAAGTCACGCAGTTTTCATCAGCTAAATTTGAGAGCAGCCAGTGGTCAGGATTTTGGTTAGTATAAGTAAGCTACTTTAAGTTTCAGTCATTTTGAGGTCTTTTTTCCCCTACTAGTTTCCTTTTTATCCGACAAAAGACTTCTAAAGGGAAATGTTATAAGGCCATGGTCATATTAAAGAGGTTATATTCTCCTATTTAAAAGGAATGCTGACAGGTAAGTCCGAGAGACAAGGAGAGAAACAGGGGTTGAATATGACCATAAAAAACAGTCACTGAGATATCTGATGGGGCACACACCCTAAGGAGGCTCTTCTCAGAGGATAAAGCATTGGCAATTAGGAATCATCCTCTCTAGCTTGGGTTAATACTGCATTTTTTTTTTTTTTTAAATCTTAGGGTCTTCTACATAGTAATGGATAACAGGGAAAGATTTAATGTAATATGTTATAAATGTAATTGGATTTTAAGTTCAAGTAGATTGTATTTTTTCCACTCAAGACAAATTAAAGTAAGCATGCCTATTTGTTTTCCTCATGATAAAGAAATAAAATCCTCAGGGCAATTTCAAGTTGACTATTAATTATAAGTCACATGAATTACCATCTTATAATACAGAATTATGCCTCACAGCATTAAAGCTACTTAAGGCACCTAATTGTCAGCACACTTAAAAGGAATTTATTTTTTGGAAAACACATAGGTGATCCTAGTTTTAATTAGGTCACACACACAATTCGCTAGAGCCAATTATGTATTTCTAACTACCATCAGCAAACACATTTCTTTAAATTCTGAGAATATCTCCAGCAGTCGATTGACACAAACTCTTTAAATGAAAACAGACTTTAGTTCAACAGTCAGTCATGCCACTTGGCATACATTTCCAAGGACAAGGACATCTAATGTGACTTTTTCCTATAAAATTTTTAGAGGAAAAGTCTCTTTCTGAGAAAAAGGAGAAATAGTTCCCTGTAAAGCAGGTGTAGGCATGCCAAGGAGACCCTGCATCAAATGAATGTGACCATCTACTACCGTTTTTGGTGTTTCACACCTTTGCTGTGATCATCCCAGCAGGGCTTGTGAAAGAGTCTGACTTCATCACAGGCAAACCCTTTCCTTCCAAGACACTCACCTGCGACTTCGGCTGCCTCCTCTATTTACAGGTCTCTCCATTTCAGAGTCATTGTCGTTATCCTCCACTTCATCTGATTCCTCCTCATTGTCATCGGAATGCAGATCTTTCATTATAGACCTCAAAGGACCTGAGTAGTGACAACGAACCACAGACAATCAAACATATACTCAAACACACTTAGTCATATTAGAAACAGGGGGATGCTTACCAGCACTGAAGACTTGTTAAAAATAATCATCACATATATTTATACAATTTACAAGGCAAATTTGGTATAGTTTCTAAAATGCAATCTCTCCCAAAACACTATTGTTTTCATAAGATTCCCAAAATGTTCATTAAAGAATCTCTATTTTCTAGGAATTTTTTTTCTGTGTATTTTTCTTCCCTAAGAAAAATTGCACATAAAAAGAAAAAGAAAAATCTATTAGTAAATTGAATGTTTTGTTAGGTTAATCCATGTATTGAAAAGTTGAGATTAATAAATCACTGTGGTTGTAACTTGTTCTTGGCAATGTAGCCTTTGTGTGGTAGTTTTTGATCTAGTAAGGTTTAGCTGTTCCTTTTATTTCAAGGTCAATTTCAGGTCAAGCAAGCATTTCAGTCAAGTTCAGATTATAAAGTATTTCAATTCCATGGTGTAATATCCTACCTCTGATCTTCATATTGATCTTGGACACAAGGTCTTGTCGCAGCAATTTTAAGCAGCCAATTTTCATTTTACTTTTTAAGAAATTACTGGCACAATACCAACAAGTATAAACATAAATAAGACCATGTAATAAATCAGGTACACAGAAAAATCAGGACAGTATCCAGTATCAGACAGGAAAAAGAAAAAAACCAAATTCTAATTTTATTCTAGAACAGGACAGAAATGAAAACACACACACACAAACACAAACTGGTGTGGCTTATTTTCACTTTACTAGGCTAAATGTGACCAAAAAAATAGGTAGTTTTAATCTTAACAGAAGAGGTTATAAAGACAATGAAGAAAGAGAGACACTTTCATTCTGGAATAGGCAATTCCTAAAGTCTCATCTATGACAGGGATATCTAAGCTATTACTATCTTGACTCCCTACCATCTCACATTCTGCAAAACCCAAATTTTTCTGCTTTTGTAGTGGGCTTATTTCTTTGGAAGTCAGTGAAACGAGACCTCTGAATAGCCAAAACGATTACTGTCTTTTATTTTATTTTTTTCCTAGAAGCTTAGCCTTAGTCCAAACACATACAACAATTTAATCCTTTTCAAAACATTCAAGGCCATCAGGAATTCAGTGTGGTCAATGAAAAAGGTAATGTTCAATACTATGCTAAAACACAAATTCTACTTTGATACCTATGCATTTTTCATGTAAAAAACAGTGTACATTTGAAAATTTTCCACATACACAAAAATGGAAAATTAGTTAAATATTCTAGTTTAAATGTCTTTGTTCTGAATTTAACACTTGATCATGAGTAAAGAAAAATATATATTTAAAAGACAGCCAATTAGTATTGCTTTAAAAAAAGACTATTAACACGTAGGAAAAAAAATATGTCCAGGAGGAAAAATGAAAACCTATTTCCCTATGTCAAAGCCTCTTAAAGCTTTTGCTCTTGTATTTCCTTTGGGAACTCCCTGGGATGGGCTGTGTCTATAATCCTTTAGTAGCAATGAGAATCTGATGGCAGGGACTGGAAAAAGGGGAATTTCTAGAGCCTTGCCTTGCACATCAGAACAATACTCAACTGCATTCCTAAGGGAAATAAATACAACTGCATAAAAGCCTAATTATGATTCAAATAATAAAACAGTATAAGATAGGTGATAAATCAACGCATTAAGATGTTTTGTTTTGCTTTTTCTTTTTTTTTGAGACGGAGTCTCGCTGTGTCGCCCAGGCTGGAGTGCAGTGGCGCAATCTTGGCTCACTGCAACTTCCGCCTCCCAGGTCCAAGGGATTCTCCTGCCTCAGCCCCCCGAGTAGCTGGGACTACAGGCACGTGCCACCACGCCTGGCTAATTTTTTGTATTTTTAGTAGAGACAGGGTTTCACCATGTTAGCCAGGATGGTCTTGACCTCCTGACCTCGTGATCCACCTGCGTCGGCCTCCCAAAGTGCCATTAAGATGTTTTATGAGAAAAGCGTCTCCTAGTTTGCAGGAGATGTTGATACCTTGTTGCCTGGTCTGGGATGGTGTGAAGCTGGAGCTGGAGCTGGAGCTGGAGCTGGCAGGACTGGGTTGTTCAGACTTTAAAGAAGAATAAAAAGGCACCATCAATAAATTTATGGGATACCACACATCTAAAGTTGAAAACAGTATTGTTGCTCAAACCATCCTCTGCAAAAACCGTGATGCATTTCATTATGTAAATTACTAACACAGGAGAGTCATGTTGTCTTTTGTTGTGCCCACCTTATTTTTATTGGATGCAGAAAAAAGTATAAAAACTCAAGAATGAAGAGATAAACACCTGGGTGTAACATGAGAAAAGGGCCTGGCTTTGATTTCACTCCTATGTTTACTGCTATACAGGTCTCCTTTTCATCTTAGATATAAAATACTTCTTTATTATACTTTAAGTTTTGGGATACATGGGCAAAATGTGCAAGTTTGTTACATAGGTATACATGTGCCATGGTGGTTTACTGCACCCATTAACCCAACATCTATGTTAGGTATTCCTCCTAATGCTATCCCTCCCCTAGCCCCCGAACCCCGACAGGCCCTGGTGTGTGTGGTTCCCCTCCCTGTGTCCATGTGTTCTCATTGTTCAACTCCCACTTATGAGAACATGTGGTGTTTGGTTTTCTGTTCTTGTGATAGTTTGCTGAGAATGATGGTTTCCACCTTCATTCATGTCCCTGCAAAGCACATGAACTCATCCTTTTGATGGCTGCATGGTATTCTATGGTGTATATGTCCCACATGTTCTTTATCCAGTCTATCACTGATAGGCATCTGGGTTGGTTCCAAGTCTTTGCTATTGTGAATAGTGCCGCAATAAACATAAATGTGCATGTGTCTTTATAGTAGAATGATTTATAATCCTTTGGGTATATACCCCATAATGTGATTACTGGGTCAAATCGTATTTCTGGTTCTAGATCCTTGAGGAATCACCACACTGTCTTCTACAATGGTTGAACTAATTTACACTCCTACCAACAGTGCAAAAGCATTCTTATTTCTCCACATCCTCTCCAGCATCTGTTGTTTCCTAACTTTTTAATGACTGCCATTCTAACTGGCTTGAGAGGGTATCTCATTGTGGTTTTGATTTGCATTTCAAAAGAAGACATTCAAGCAGCAAACAAACATATGAAAAAAAGCTCATCACTGGTCATTAGAGAAATACAGGTCTCTTTCTAAGAGATACCTTGATTACCCTTTCTGTAATGTTTGATTGACTCAACTGGTTAAAACATAGTGGTAATGAGGCTAAGGTCATTAGTTCAATCACATTATGAGCCAGTTAATTTAACTGCGGCCCTAGGCCATGACCCAACCCTAACCCTTTTCATCCACAGTTCGCAAATGGAGGCCAATATTCACAAATGACAGGTCCAAATGAGTCAAGGGAAAATGTTGCCATTCTTCTTTTTTGTAAATTCTCTTTAATTCCACAACCTATTAGCGGCAAGGAAAGAGTGTCATACACACACCTCAATCTCTTGCTCTCTATGAATTCTCCTTATCCTTTTGTAACCAGAAAGTTCCACATCATCCAACTCAGTTCTCTTCCTTCTCCAAAACCACTGAAATACAGTGGAAGTATCATGTTTTCTTGTTAGAGGTATGACAGTATTGCACTGCCTCTGATGTGTCTTTGCTTCCAGATAGTCTGTAGACTGCCAGCACTTGAAAAATTAGGGATCTGTCTTGTGCTTCTTGTAATCCTCTTGTACTAGCATAATGCATTGCATACAAGAGGCACTTTTTATCGGTGACGAAAGACAGCACATTAGGCCCTGTGTTCCACCGTCTGCCACAGTTTTATTGAAAGACTTCATGGCAGCTAAAGACAAGCAAAACAGACACATGGACGTAAGTGTGCAAAGATACTGGTCATACCAACAAACTTGAATTTTACATATTTAAGGCTAAATTTATTTCAAAATAACTTAGTAATGTTCTTACAACCAAATTTATTTCCATCCTAATTTTAATATGCTCATAGTCTTAACTACGTATTTGAGAATATTTGCGGTTTCCTGCGTATAGAACAAATCTTTTTACTCCAAGGTGACCAAATTCGAGGACAAACTAAGAGCACAACCAAAAATCACTAAATGAGGATGAGAATCTCAGTTTATATTTGTTTCTCACCACTGCTTTTCTCATCTACCCTTCCAGCACTGAATTCTCACCCCCTTCTCCCAAGGTAGCACCAAGCTCTACCAACTTGGACACAAGGAAACACTTTCAGACATTCCTAATGCACAATTCACATCCTCAGGCTTGATGGGAAAGCAGGTGTCAGCAATCTACCATTCATTCTGCAGGAAAAGAGCCAGACAGGATCTCTAATGAGCAGCAGGCGGCCTACCAACCCTTTAGCACTGTAAGATTGACTTGAGGATTGTAGCACAATGTCTTACACATTGCTGTTTGTGGGTCACAAAGAAAAGTTGGTTTACAAGTACAAATGCTCTGTGAGGTACTCTTCATTTCTGTTGAGTGGCTCTTCTACTGTTGAGCCCCAATGGCGAGTTACACAACTGAAAGAGCATTCAGTTGGCATTTATGTGCACTGCCCAGCTGCAAAACATTTCTCCCAGGGCTTGCAGAGTACTCCTCTTCCTCTCCAAGTTGCTCTTTTCAGCCATGAAAAGTGCCTGCAAATGATATTATTTTGATAGCTCTGGAAACCATCTGGGAGCCGAAAAAGAGGTTTCCTTACAGTGAGCTGAGAGAGCTCTAATTCCTCATCCTGCCTGGCCAGTTCACATTGTATTGGACTTAAAGGAGCCACTCTGCCAGAGCTATTGCTGAGAATGACATTAGCTAGGATGACAAGAGAGGATGGTGGCCATCTCTCCAACTACCTCACATGAAACATGACTCATCTGTCTCAAGCATCATGTCAATTCCAGAACCAAACCAGGAGGCAGACTTCTTTCAGCTTCTTACCCATAAATAAGGTTAATAATTCCACAGTTGCTGATCACCAAAAAACCCACAAATAGGAACATAACACAACAGGAAAAAGGGCTTTTTATTCATCATTTATGATTAAGACCTTGCCTCTGCCACAAAGTATTTGAGAAGTTTTACAAAAAAAGACATTAATTCTACAAGGACATTAAAGTAGAAAGTTTAAAGCAAAAGAGCTGGATAAAAAAGGATAAAATGCTGAAGAGTGGGTAACAAAGCAATGTCCTGAAAGCTTTTAGTAGTCAGGACAGAACAAGCATTTGTGGAAGATAAGACCTTTAAAATTATCTAAGGCAGTGAATCTCACACTTTTGTGGACAATAGAACCACAGGAGGACTTGTTAAAACACAGCCTGCTGCCCCACCCAGGAGTTACAGATTCAACAGATCGAGGGACATGGGTGAGTGGACCGGACCCTGGAATTTATACAACATCACAGGTAATGATGATGCTGCAGGTCCAGGGACCAACCACGCTGATGAGAACCACTGATCAAGGACCCAGAGACTGATAATCACAGAAATTCAACAAAATTAGCTGGGAGAAGCCTATATATGATGAGATTCTGATTTAATAGGTTGATAGTGGAGATCCAGGCATGTTTATAAAAAGCTCACAAGAGATACTGATGAAAACTACAGGATGAGGCCGCTGATTCTATATTAGCTTGCCTTTCTTCACTAAATACACACATACAAACACATTTTTGAAAGAATTTTAAATTTAAGAAAGCATGAGTATATACATCATGAGAAAATTAGAAAGAAAAATAGACTTATCCAGAGGCAGTCTGAAAGAATACAATTGCCACTCAATGAAAACATTTACGAAGCGTGTACAACCATGTTGTGGTGGAGACACCTTAAACTAACTTAATCTGCCTAGTACAGAATTCACCTGCATGTTAACTGCTCAAAGAGCCACTCTGACACTAGAGGAGGCTGACACTGTCTTACATTTCATTAAGTCCAACCAACAGAATTGCAGTTCACTGTGAGTTATGTATTTTATTTTTAAAATGTCATATTTATCTTCCAAACACAAACCAAGGATGATTATGTAAACTAAAGAAGGTCACTTGCTTTACACACAAAAAACAATCATCATAAACAGGGCTACATGAAGATCTTTACAGGCCCTAAGGATTGCCAAGATATAATATTCTCCTTTCCCCACCCTACCCCGTAAGAAACATTTTAAATATGTGTCTGTGTCTGTGTGCATGTGAGGGCGTGCACATGTGTGAATGCTAAATCAAAAATTCAGAGAAGTCCAATGAGGTTCTGATTTTTCCCCCTTGCTCAGTAATATAACACTTGTTTTTAAAATATCAAAATTCTCCCCACTAGAAAAATGTCTTACTTCTTCTTGCTGATCCTCTAACCACATGCTTACCTGACCTACTGGGTAATGAAACACTATGCATGTAGTTTCTTTCAATGGTATGTTCCACAGTGATAAAAGTACAGACATCCTTTGTTTCATCATTGCCATTTTGCCAACAATTTGTGTTCACTTCATGTCTCTGCATCACATATTGGAAATTCTTGCAACATTTCAAACTTTTTCATTATTATTATACCTGTTACAGTGATCTGAGGTCAGTGATCTTTGATGCTACTATTGTAATTGCTTTGGGGGCACCACACACCGCGTCCATGTAAGATAGCAAACTTAATAAATGTGTATGTCTAACTGCTCTACCAACCTGTCAATCCCCAACTCCCTCCTTCTCCTTGGGCCTTCCTATTCCCTGAGATACAATAATATTGAAATTAGGCCAATTAATAATCCTACAATGGCCTCTAAATGTTCAAATGAAAGGCAGAGTCACACGTCTCTCTCTTTTTTTTTTTTTTTTTTTTGAGATGGAATTTCACTCTCATTGCCCAGGCTGGAGTGCAATGGCATGATCTCAACTCCCTGCAACCTCCACCTTCCAGGTTCAAGCCATTCTCCTGCCCTAGACTCCGATGTAGCTGGGACTACAGGCATGCACCAATAAGCCTAGCTAATTTGTATATTTTTGGTAGAGATGGGGTTTCACCATGTTAGCCAGGCTGGTCTCAAACTCCTGACCTCAGGTGATCCACCCGCCTTGGCCTCCCAAAGTGCTGGGATTACAAGCATGAGCCACTGCACCCAGACACATTTCTCACTTTAAATCAAAGCTACAAATGATTAGGCTTAGTGAGAAAGGCATGTGGAGAGGTGATAGGTCAAATGCTAGGTTTCTTGCACCAAATATTTAGCCAAGTTGTGAATGCAAAGGAGAAGTTCTTGAATGGAATTAGAAGTGCTACTCCAGTGAACTCATGAATGATAAGGAAGCAAAACAGGCTTTTTGTTGATATGGAGAAAGCTGTAGTGGTCTGGATATAAGATTACACCAGCCACAATACTCCCTTAAACCAAAGCCTAATCCAGAGCAAGGCCTAATTCTAATTTTATAAAATCTGAGAGGTGAGGAAGCTGCAGACGAAAAGTTTGATGCTAGTAGAGGTTGGTTCATAAGGTTTAGGGAAATAACCCATCTCTGTAACATCAAAGTGCAAGTTGAAGCAGCAAGAGCTGATATAGAAGCTGCAGCAAGTTATCCAGAAGATCTAGCTAACAACATTGATGAAGGTGGCAACAACAAACAGATTTTCTATGTAGATGAAACAGCCTTCTACTGGAACAAGATGCCATCTAGAGCTTTCACAGCTAGAGAGAAGTCAAGGCCTGGCTTCAAAGTTTCAGAGGACAGGCTGACACTCTTTTAGAGGCTAATACAACTGGTGAATTTAAGTTGAAGCTAATGCTCATTTATTATTCTGAAAATGTCCTAGGGCCCTTAAGAATTATTATAAATATACTTTCTCTGCGCTATAGGAATGGAACAACAAAACCTGGATGACAGCACATCTGTCTACAGCGTGGTTTACTGAATAGTCTGAGCCCACTGTTGAGACATACTACTCAGAATAAAAGATCCCTTATCAAAATATTATTGCTCATTGACAATGTATCTGGTCACCTGAAAGCTCTGCTGGAGATGCACAAGGAGATTAACATTGTTTTCATGCCTGCTAACACATCTATTCTGTAGCTCATGAATCAAGAAGTAATTTTGGCTTTCAAGTTTATTAAGAAATACATTTTGTAAGGCTACAGCTGCCATAGATAGTGATTCCTCTGATGTATCTGAGCAAAGTAAATAAAAAACCTTCTGGAAAAGGATTCACTATTCTAGATGCCATTATGAACATTCATGATTCACAAGAGAAGATCAAAATATGAACATTAAAAGGAGTTTGGAAAAAGCTGAATTCAACCTTCATGGATGAGTTCGAGGGGTTCAAGACTTTAGTGGAGGAAGTCACTGCAGATGTGGTGGAAACAGCAAGAGAACTAGAATTAGGAGTGAAGTCTAAAGACATGACTGAATTTCTGCAATCTCATAACATTTGAACAGATGAGGAGTTGCTGCTTATGGATGAGCAAAGAAACTGGTTCTTGAGATGGAATCTACTCCTGGTGAAAAAGCTAGGAACATTGTTGAAATGACAATAAAGAATTTAGAATATTATATGAATTTAGTCGATAAAGCAGTGGCAGGGTTTGAAAGAATTGAGTCCAATTCTAAAAGTTCTACTGTGTGATGAAACAACCTCACATGCTACAGATAAATCTTTTGCAAAAGTAAGAGTCAATCCATGCAGCAAACGGCATTGTCTTATTTTCTTTCTCTCTCTCTCTCTCTCTTAGACAGAGTCTCACTCTGTCACCCAGGCTGGAGTGCAGTGGCGCCATCTTGGCTCACTGCAAGCTCATTCACGCCATTCTCCTGCCTCAGCCTCCTAAGTAGCTGGGACTACAGACACCTGCCACCACGCCTGGCTAATTTTTTTTTTTTTTTTTTTGGTATTTTTAGTAGAGATGGGGTTTCACTGTGTTAGCCAGGATGGTCTCAATCTCCTGACCTCATGATCCACCCGCCTTGGCCTCCCAAAGTGCTGGGATTACAGGCGTGAGCCACTGCATCTGGCCTGCATTGTCTTATTTTCAAAAATTACCACAGCCACTCATATCTTCAGCGCCCCAATCGATCAGTAGTCATCAGCATCTGGGTGAGAACTTCTACCAGCAAAAAGACTATGACTAGCTGAAGGCCCAGATAATTGTAAGCATTTTTGGCAACAAGGTATTTTTAATAAGGTAATGTATACTGTCACACTTAATAGATTATGATATAGTAGAAATATAACTTTTATATGTACTGGGAAACCAAAAACTTCACATGCCTACTTTTATTGTGCTATTTGCTTTATTACAGTTGTCTGGAACCTAACTTGCAGTGTCTCAAAGGTATGCCTACATATGCTTAAGTATCTTAATTCTACTGCTTGATAGTATATTTTGGGGAAGATTGCTTAAACATTAGTTTGCTCATAGAGTGAGGGCACTGAACCTCATATAGAAGTGATTATCTTAAATTGATATAATAAAGTGAAAACACCTAGCACACTGCTGTTCTAATGGTAGCTAATCAACATTTGGTTGTTACTATTATTTACAATAGGTCACATACTCCTCTACTGCCTAAAACAAGATATATCTTTACTACCAAAACAATGGGCCTACCAGGATCTGCAATGCAATCTTCAACATTAAATGGCTGTGCAAAATCATTTTGTAATGGATTTTCTACAGCGTATTACTTTTGTCCAAGACAAGTAAGAAAAACCACATGTTTACAACTAGAAGTGTTTCAAAAGAGAGCACCTGTCAAGGTGGATCACAGGAGAAGGCCTGCATAAGCTGGCACTGATCCTGTACTGAGAGCACACTTCCTCCTTAGGTAACAGATGTCAGAAGTAGTTCTGTCTTTTCTAATGGGCAACTATATTTATGAACAGAATTTTGGTGACTTGATCTTTAAAGCTATCAAAATAAAAATAGTGAAAAAGGAAAGAATACAGTATAACTAGTTAAACAGAAATTATTTCAGACACATTGCTACACGTTTCATAAAATGTAACCTCATTAGTTACATTATGAAAATGTAACTTTTCATAAAATGTAAACCTCACCTGGAAACAGAACACCTATAGCCTGCTATAAAGATTATCTCTTCTTTCACAAATATCCAGAAAGACTGTGGATGAATACTAACAAAAGAAGAAAATACAAATATAAGACACTTTATTTACTTCTCCGTTCAATTTTCATCATGCCTGACTGAAGTACTAGGTTCTTCTGACAGTTTTGGTCCTTCTTTCATTAAAAAAAAAATCATCTTACACATACACATTATACAGCTTTTCTTTTTGTTTAACATAAAAAAAACACTTAAAAGTCTACCTCATTTAGTTTCTCCTCTGTAAGAAACTGAAAATAATTCACTCAATTTTTAAATATACATTTTTAAAAATAACAGGCTAGGTGCAGCGGCACGTGCCTGTAATCCCAGCACTTTGGGAGGCCAAGGCAGGAAGATTGCTTGAAGCCATTAGTTCAAGACCAGCCTGGGCAACATAGTGAGATCCCCATCTCTACAAAAAAATAAAAATATTAGCCAGGCTTGATGAAGTGTCCCTATAGTCCCAACTACTTAGGAGGCTGACGCAGGAGGATCCCCTGAGCCCAGGAGTTTGAGGCTGCAGTGCGCTATGGCTATGCCACTGCACTTCAGTTTGGGTGGCAAGACTCTGTCTCAAAATAAAAGATGTAACATCCATGCCAAACAATTGTGGAAAAATGATTTCCATCAGATGAGTGAAATGTATCTTACCAATTCCCATTAATGGGTAAAATATTGAGATAGCTATGTCAATAAAAGGTAAGGCCAAATTTAAACAAAGAAGTACTGAAAAGTGATAAAACAATATTCCAGTTATGTTGACCTAACAAGCTATGCACTAGTGAATTATTAAAAGCCAGAATCAAGAGAAATTTTGTTTTCATTTAGTTTTACATTAGTAACTGCTTCAAAAACATGCTAAAAGAACAAAACTTTGTTATTTAAAAAGATACATAAAAATGAGATTGAATAAACATCAGTAACTCTAACCTCATGATGTATTTTTGTGTAGCTCTATCATATTCCTTATTTCATTTGCACTACCACTAGTAAGGCGAGTGATATGGATTGAATTATGCCCCCTGTACCCCAAAATTCACATGTTGAAGCCCTAATCCCCAGTGTCCCAATACGATAGTATTTGAAGACCTTTGGAAGGTAATTAGGTTTAAAATGAGGTCAAGAATGTAGGGCCCTCTTGATGGAATTGGTGTCCCTGTAAGAACAGACACCAAAGAGCTTGCTTCTTTTCTTTCTTACTATGTGAGGACATAGCAAGGAGGCAGCCATCTGCAATCCAGGAAGAGAGACCTTACCAGGTTCCTTGTTGGACTTCCCAGCCTTTAAAACTAACTGCAAGAAATAAATTCCTGTTGCTTAAGACATCCAGTCTATGGTATTTTGTTATGGCAGCCCAAGCTAAGATAGCAGGGTGCATTTTAGATCAGTATTTCTCATATGGTAAAACTGAAGCACACAGTAAGATTAAGTGACCAGGGGTAATATTTAGGTGAATTAAAACTGGATTTTCTGACTTCTAGTCCAATGCTCTTCGTACTGCAACTATTAACTTTGAAAAAGTACAATTAATTTAAAGCAGTATTCTGAACACACTAACACCCTTTTATAAATTAGGGACAGGGAACAAAGTTTTGTCACTACAGAATATGTAAGGAATATCCTTTGTCCCCAAGATACATCTTCTGATCCACCCCAAAGCAAACCAGTGGGAAAACAAAACACTTCATCCCAGGGGAGTTAATGTGTCTGATCCATTGCTTCTAACATTTGTCCAATCAATATTACAACGAATCCTGGCTAGGAACCTCGCTATTTCAGTAAGCTTTTTTTTTTTTTTTTTTTTTGAGACGGAGTCTCGTTCTGTCTCCCAGGCTGGATGGAGTGCAGTGGCGTGATCTCAGCTCACTGCAAGCTCCGCCTCCCAGGTTCACACCATTCTCCTGCCTCAGTCTCCTGAGTAGCTGGGACTACAGACGCCCACCACCACGCCCGGCTAATTTTTTGTATTTTTAGTAGAGATGGGGTTTCATCGTGTTAACCAAGATGGTCTCGATCTCCTGACCTCGCAATCTGCCCGCCTCGGCCTCCCAAAATGCTGGGATTACAGGCGTGAACCACTGCGCCCAGTCTTCAGTAAGCTCTGTAAAGGAAAACAGGAAGTTTCTTCTCTGAACTACCCTAATCCTCTTGAGACTGGCATTAATAGGACCAATGAGCACATCAGGCAACACAGTACAATCATATATTTTATTTACCTTCAAGTGATCTACCCAATTTTCCTAACTCTTCAATATAAATCCCATAATATCCAAGGAAAAAAATACCATTTAAAGCTTTAAATAACCTATTAACAGCTCCTTCTTTCAAAACAAGGTGGAACTGGGGAAAGAACACTAGAGTGCAACCTTTATTGCCAGACACTTACTCAAGTCTGTAACCACAGAGAAGACTCTACAGCTCTTTTTAGTAGATGCTCTCCATTTGTATTATGACAACTTGAATGAGTTTGATGTTAGATTAGAATCATATTTAGCCTCTGGGGTTCTTATGTTATCAAAAGCAATTGTGATACCCATCATTTTCTGGTGACAGAGCAAGATCCTAAGAATTACCCTCTCAACTGTTAGCAAAACAGGAAATGTCCTTATTTCTGTTATATTTTCAACTTACAGATACAAAATCACCCTGGATGCCAAGATAACTGGCTTGTATTGAGGTGCCTGTTTTTACAATTGCATTTAATTTCTTCATTATTATCATAATCTTTACTATTATTATTAAATGCTGTCATTTGGACTTATCACTACTTGTCTGAGAATAGAAAATGTCATTAGGAAATAAAATGGCCTTGGGGAGCAAGGGTCTATAAATCTCTCCATAAGACCCTTTTCCACATGTAGGGATGGCTATCATTTTCTTTCAGCTTCCTCTCTTTTAAGCAGAAGAGCCTCAAGTCTTTTATCTCTCATCACCATTTGTACTTGAAAGGCTGCTACTATTGTAGCCAGAACATGTGCTCTTTCAAAACATTCAGTTGTTGCAAGATGTGTTCTAAGATCACTGGCTGAAGAATCCTTGGTAAGAGCTTTGAGAATGAGAAATCATCTGAAAACAGACCACTTACAGTCACACCACCTATAAGCACAGTACTATTTTTGAGCAAAGACCACATGTATAAAAGCTGAATTTCACAACTGACCTTTAACTACACCACTTAGTTGTGATGCCAAAGACATATCTTTTAGCTGTGTTTTTTTTTTCTCTTTTGTGTGTTTTGAGAGTGATGGGTAGAGAAAGAATGTCACAAGTGAGAGTGCTCAGAGCTGTAATTCCTCACAGAAGAGAAATAGGAAGGAAAAAGTTTCCTGATAGAACTGCCCCATAATTAATTGTTAGTGGAGTTGACCAATGAACATCGAAACACCACTACTTATCAGTTTACAATGAGATCTTGAAATTACTGTCAGAACTATTCAGTTACTTGTGAAATAACCCTCCTGTGCAGAGCATAAGAAACTTAAAATAGTGGAAAATCACTTTTGTCTTCTCAACATTTATAACGGCAACATTGAACTGAACACTGAATTCAACGAAGTCATAAAAAGTACACTATGGCTGTAGGGCTCAGTATTGGATTATAAAGATTAAAGTATATTTTGGATTATAAAAAAGTATTAAAGTAAATTAAATAGAATGAATTCAGGAAACAAACGTGATAATGAAATAACTAAAACAGATATATCTGAAGAGATTATTTTGACAAGACATTTAACTACATTTCCTTATTAACTTTAACATTTTTTAAAAATGAGTTACTTTAAAATGTTCATAAAGCATTTGATTGACACCAATATAATCTTTACAGATTTACACAGATGTCAAGAAGTATTAATTTTAATATGTGGACTATCTTACAGTATTTTCCCGATTAAATGTGAAACCTGGATTTACTATCATGACAGTGACATTAAAAGTTTATTTTATTTGCTAAGAACTTATGTCTATGGTAGTTTGACTTTTAATATAACCAAAATCCATTAGGGAAAAAGTGTTGACTTAAGACTACCTCATCTTCACCGGTCAAAAATGCAACATTTTCTCATTATCAGCTTATAAAACAAAGACTATGGATAGTTGCAAGGGTTATTTCTTTACAAGCCTTGTATCTTCCTACTAGAATTAGAATACTGGAGCTCTTTCCTCTATCTAGATCAAGGAACTCCATCGTTCTTTGGATGTGGGTATGCGCACGTATGTTTACATAGATGTGTGTAAGATAATCCATAGTAGTAAAAGAAAATAACAAGACCTCTTTTCACATTAGTCTTTTACTTTTAAATTTTCAATTTTTTGTATGTGTTTTCTTGTACATAATATGAAAGTGTAGCATAACTTATGCTTGTACATAATATGTTGGCTTACTATAATTTGGAAATGTACATATATTGGGGATACAGGTTTATAGGGAGAGAGGAGTTGTAATACCAACTCTATAAGTTTTAATTCTGTAATTTACCTGCTCAAATCTTATTTATATCACATGACTTCAAGTTCTGGAGTGATACATGCTAAATAAATAGGACAGTCTCATTACAACTCACACAGAGTGTATCCAGATTTTTGCCATTTTACAGTATTTTATGATAAAAATCAAACTAAAAGCTTAAAAGTTTACTTTTTATATTTATACTGTAAACAGTTCCTTATTGAAGAAGAGGTAACACAAACTTATTTAAAAGATTTTAAAGTGCACACAGATTTTCTGAAAAACCCAACACAGAATACTTTACATAATCCCCCTAGAAATTTGAAATTATTTGGGGCTCTATTTTAGAGTTTACTTTTATAGTGTTTACAGAAAATTATACAGTATTAAGTGAAATTGTTTATAATCAGTCTAAAGTACTATATTTACATTCACTTCTATTTAAAATGTTAAGTCCTAATAAAAAGTTTGTAAACATATAATTATTTTAAGAAGTCCTTCTATCTTAATGAAAATGAACTAAAATAGCAAAAACATGTTACATTTACAAGACAGCTCTCATGTGAAAACATTAGGAGATAGATTCTTTTGTTTTGTTCTCAATGTAGCCCCTTTACAAATGTGGTATTCAGAATCACATATTCCTTATTAGTAATATTAGATTCCTGTCCAGAATAGGAGGAATGCTGCTGCTTATAAGGCTCTAAAGGAACCTGCATTTCCATGCACACATCTTATATAAGCCTAACAGTTGCTTTTCTTCATAAATCAATCTATTGTTGCACTTCATAATGAGAAGGCAGATTTACTGCCTTTTACCGCCTTTTCTCACCATCAGAAAGATGCCTATTTGGGTAACAGAACGTTTCTCTTCTTCAAGGGTATTTGGGATTAGGGAGGCAGGGGCAAGAACCTTTAACATCTGCTCCCTTCAAATGAATGACACCTCTAGTTCTCACAGCCTGGACGCTGAAAAGCAAATACTCTAACTTGATAAAATTCTCTAACTTGAAGAAGCATAACACTTTAAATACACTGAAGTCCCATCTCTAAAACATACATTTGGGATTTAGAGGTTATACCACAAAACTAAAGAACACAGAATTTAGATTGTCACTCAAAAGCCCCCAAATCATCATCATAGTGAGAACAATTGGAGTTTAGAATAAAGACACTGGATTCATCATCTTGAATTTTCTCTAGCTCTAAAAGCAAATCTAAATTACTGGCTGGTAAGACTTTAATCATTTGAATCTCACTATGGTGCAGGAATAACAAAACAGTTTGCAATATAGACGACTTTCTTTTTATTTACTTAATTTTTCCCCTTAGGGAGAAATAGTTAAGAATTACAAACTTTAGATTTTAATTTTAAAACAATAAGAAGGCACTTGTCAGCATCTAATTCCTAACCATCTGCCTTTTAAAAATACACACACACACATACTCACCCATTCACTCCAGTTAGGCTTAACATTCTTAACAAGTAAGTAGATCTTGATGGATCTAAACAGAAGTTTCAGTAATCAGAGTCCTACTTTTGGAAACGAAGCTATCTTTAAACAGGCATCATGACTCTTACTAGCAAAAGCAGTTAACCATAAATTTAAAACAAATAGACACCATCCAAAACAAATAAATAAAGTGGGGCAGGTACTGGATTCAAGAAGAATCTCTATTTTTGAAGAAAACTAAATTACGTCTCCTCATTCATGAATATGTAGTATTGCCCGGTGAGCTAACATTCTTGTTACTTCAGGCTATCTTTTGTCACTTAAGCAATGGTTTTTGACAGTTTTACAGGCTGTTATCCCAAAGACTTCAGTATTTATGGCCTTTATTCACTTGGGCCTTCTACTCTTATCCACTGGTTACTAATCACTAAATAGATTTTTTTTTTTAAAAAAAAATGGGACTGAAATTAGCTCACAGGATGTCCTTCAACAATGGCAGCTCAGGACAGCACCGGTAAAGGTCTTCTCCTCAGCCTCTTTCTCTCTCTCTTCAATTTTCTCTTCCTACAGACAAGTTAATGAGGGTCCAGATCCACACTGTTCAATTAGAGCAATAGCACACATGATTTACAGCATTCTTAGGGGATGGTTTGGGATCGTTTCTGAATTGATCCTCAGAAACTCATTCAATTTCAAATATCTCAAGAATGATTTAAAGGCCTAACTTGTTTTTAATCTTCATGAAACAGGAGCAATTCCTACTCATGGAATCATTATTCAGGAAATATTATTCAGTTCTACAAACCCTACTATCCACACACACTTGCACATACAATTCAAATATGGATACTTTTAAAACTTCAACACATTTAGTTTATAACCTGCCATTCCAATTTCTTCCTACATAGTAAAGGCTGCTTATTACCTTTTATCCACTACACTTAAACACCACAGGCTGAAAAGCAAGGAGAAAACACAGACTGTTCTTTTCACTTAATTTCATCTGACTTAAACATCTCCTAAGAGATTGGATTGAAATACATAACAGAGTACATTCTCTTTTCTAGCTGGCTGCTGGAAACTTGAAAGTCAAATTAGTCTGGAAAGTGCTGTTTTCTTATAAACTAAAAATGTGAAAGCAAGCCGGAAATATTGATGTTATTATTCTCATGATCTTCCTGATGAACTGAGCAAATTGCAGAATTCTCTGAGAATGGGCTGAGCAATGGTGGGAGGAAGGGGAGAGACTAGCCTTAAAGAACCACTAAGGCTCCACTTACTGCTCCAAAATATAATTTACTAAATATGACTCTTCCTAGAATAAAAGGAACTTATTATGATCAGCTTCTATTTTCTCTGAAATCGCCCTGAAGTGAAATCTCAAAAGAAAATGCTCCAACAAAATATTTTAAACCTTTAGATATTTCCACATTTGGGTAGAAGCAACATGTCTTAGTGCATCAGAAAAACAATTTTATCAGGATTAGCATTCATATACAACATTTATATATAATATTAACTATTTGGACATCATGTGATTGCATTTAATTATAGAGATCCACAAAACAAATTCTCCTTGAATGTAGTTCCAGGAAAATTGATTTCTGCTGAAGAATGTGCATGCTTTCTGATATTCCAAATATAATATCCCATAACTGTTATATTTATCTAGGAAAAAAATGGCAGAACTTATTGCCCATGTGTAAAAAGCACATAACTCTGAACAAACGCTATGTTCTTTAAATTTTGTAACTACTTGTATTATTTGCCATGTATATTAACCTGTAAACCAATCTAAATTCCATTCAATCACATAACTATTAAACAAGTTAAAAATGAAATACATGTACTTATATAAGAATTTATATGGTTATATTTTTAATTTAATAAAACAACATTTTAATGTATAATTAAGGGCTAATTTTTACCAAATACCCTAGTGGTTAGGTAACAAGGGATATTCTGTTATTCTTCTGGTAAGTTAAATTTTGCAGTGTTTACTTTTATATTTAAAAATATGTGAATGGAGAAAATCATTTTGGATATATGAGTTTTCAACATATGATAAGCTATATAATCATGAAAAATGTAAGAACAATATTATTCTGAATGAAGATTCATTTCAGATTAGTAAGATAATTAGAGGTCTAATCCTTAGCTTCTCTGAAAATAAGAGAAATTATTTAATATGATAATTGTGAGTTAAAAAACCCTTCTTTTTTTTAATGTGCATTTAAACATTCACTGGTAGATAAAATACTTGTAAATTCTCCGAAGTCAGAGGAGAAGGGTATCTTTTTTCCTACTTTAAATCACTCTGGAGAAAAAATGCACACTGGGGCTCCTGTTTTAAAATTTTTCTCTATTTTTTTCATAATTAGATGAATGCACATTATATGCAAATTAATCATCTAAAATTGAAAAGATTTTCCTGAATTTTTCTATACATCAAAACCTCCTGTGGCTTTCACTTGTTCCATCCCTCTCACCCCATTTTTCATTACCTTACATAATATCCCAGAAGCTATCTTGCCTATGAAATTATGATTCTTAGTAAATAAACTTTACATATAGTTTATCTTTAAAAATTAGAAACACAGCAAAGAAATTGTCCTCACCTCTTTTAAAAGAAAACGGTGTAGCCCTCAGGAAAACAGAAGTGCCCCTAAGTTCATGTGTGTCGGCAAGGAATTGAGAGCTGTTAAGAATGATCTTCTTGAAAAGAAAGAAGTCTCCCTAGGCACCCACATGTATATTTAGATTAGATTGGCAGTTTAAATGACAGCAAACACATGGTCATGACTTCCCAATTGCTCATTCATCTAACACACACACAAGCTAATCAGAGGCAAACATCCACCCCGAACTGTTTTAGAAACTAGCTTCTCCCATCTGATACTACTCTATGTGTGGTAACCAGACATTCTTCTAGAGAGATTGAATGTCAAATGCTTAACTATCTCTCTTAGTACACCAGAATCTTGAATCACATTGATTTTAGAATTCCAAAGTCAGTCTGACATCAACTTACATCAATTCCTTGCTTAGCCTGCAGCGTTTTATAAAGCACAAAGTAAAGAAATGACTATGTAAAGATTGCAGGATCTATTTGTCTTATGGGTATTTTTAACTGTAAGACCTGCCCATCCTATCAGTAATAGCACACACTCCTATTCTGTAAACAGGGTAAAGTCACTACAGAGGATCGCATTTTCTTGTGCAAATAAAGGGTGGTAGAGTCAAAAGGTGAATGAAGATACTGAACATGAACTTTAAGCCCCTATTCAAAATTTGAGCTTCAGTAACATTTTCCAGTAAGTGAGAAACAAGACAAAACACAGATGGCACTGTTTGCTGACAGCTATCAACTACACCTACAACACTATTGTGTTGTATATATGCTATGCATTGAGATTTATACATATTAAGATGTGTTGGTGAGGAGCAGAAAACAAATGCAGCTCTATGATGGGGGCTACATTATTTTAAAATGGCAAACAATTTTAAAATAATTATATTTTACTTTTGACATGAACTTTGCATTTTAATCTCAATGTCAAATATTTTGAAAAGTCTAGATTAGTATGAGGGTGAAAGGAATGAAACACTGTAATAATTTCATGCGCAGGTTCTGAAAACATCAAACCTGGTTTGAATCTCAGTTCCACCACTTTTTAGCTATGTGACCTTAGCACGTAACATTATCTTTCCAGGCCTCAGTTCCTTCATTTCTAACATGGGGAAACATAAGTAATAATGGTACCAATTCATATTGCTGTTAGAATGTTGACAATGCAAAGCAGTTAGGAAAGAGCACTGAATAAATGATGACTAAATACTAGTTATTATTATCATCAATAGGAATAAATATTAAATTATGATATTAAAAAGTTATATGTGAGTCCATTTGGCTTGTCCACCCTCTCCCCCATGATAGTCTTCCCTGAAAAACACTTGACACTTCAAAAAATAAGGTAACTTCCTTTAGACTAATCCAAAATTTATTTTCTCTCAAACTTCTCCTGGAGCAGGCGGCTGATGAAGTACCTACTTCAATGCCCAATATATAAGACATTCTAGCAAGGACTTCTATACAAACAGAATAAACAAAAACGAGAATTAAAAAGTGATTGTTAATCTAAGCACAGATCATCTATAGGTAAGAAGTGCCTGGTCAAGTAATATTTGAGAATTCATAGAAAAAAGAAAGTGAAACTTATTTAGGGCATCACATTGTTTGAGAAGTTTTTCCTTTTGCAGAAAAAGTGAGTCCCAAGACTCTCGAGAAAATGATCCATTTAAAGAAAATAATATTATGATACTGTTCTTAACAGTTCATCTCAATTTTGTAGACTTATATGCTTCTGCCACATGTTAACTTGTCTTGGTAGTAAAAAGACAAAAACAGATCGATGCTGATTGCTTAATGGCAGAAATATTTGTCTGTAGTTTTTGCTACTTTATAAAATATTACAAAGGAATTCAGAGGTGAGCCAAAACCTCAAACTTAATTGAAACTCTCTAGTGTTGTCTGACAAATTAAGACTGTAAGTCACTTTATTATATAGCATATGGTCATGTGGTATATCATCAATGCCAATTATTTCTAATTTTCTTTAAAAACTACAATCACTACATATACACAGTTCCTGCACTCCTAGTAAGAGGTTTTGATATACATAGAAGCAAGTTTAATATACTCATTTCCTAAGAAATAAGAGAATTGTCAATGTTAATGTTATCCAAAAACGTGTTCTTAATGCTCAGTTTGTACTATCATTAAAATTTAATATAATCTAGCACAATTATCATCAATGGGATGCAGGTGTTGGATAATTACATTAGTATCAACACTACAGGCAAATTAAGATTTCTTCCCATGTGATGGAGTTCTGATAAATATCAATTCATTGGTTTACTGAATCCTGAAGATCAAAAGGCCCTGCATATGGCACTAATAAATCAAATAGAGTCATCAAATCTACAGTCTGTTTTCTTTGGCTAAAACTGCAAAGTTTTACTTACAGAGACTTATCTACTTCTAAAAATTCTCTGCCAAACCAAATTTGACTCACCACGTATACAGAAAATATAGCACTCCCCAGCTGCACCCTCCTGGGGCTTCTGAAGTCCAGAGACACTGTTATGTGGTGGTCTAGATTATCTGGTCTTTCCCTCTTCCTTGCCTTTTTAGATCTCATAATCAACTAAAAATTCTTTTAGAAAAGTAAAAAGTTACCTCTAGACTCAGGCTGAAAAGTTACAAAATATTTTTATTTATTAATAAACCCTATCATAAGAAAAGGTACTTAATTAAAATCTCTAACCTATTAACATACACACTGAAAATAATAAAGGGGTCTACAAAACTTTTTCCTGAGTCTATTTAAATATCAGTAAGAATTCCTAAAACTGGAAATTCTACTCAGGTATTTATAGTATAAGTAGTCACGTTCTGATAAACTGATCCTAAACTTTGTGACAATAGTATTATTTGAAAGAGAAGGGGCTAGGGAAAGATAATGTAAGCAATATCCCAGGAAAAATCCCACTTTCAGTTGATTTACTTAAGGAGACTACTTTGATAAACCATCTGTTCCATGATATTTTGAATCCTGAAGAAAATGTACAAATGAATGGTAGGATTATAGTGTTTTTTATTTTCTTCTTTATAAAACAATTCTGTACCTTTCAAAAATTTTTACAATAATTATGTTTGAAATATATGAATAAAAATAACAAAATGTCTGTTCTTAGTTCAGTTGAGAACATCCTAAAGCAATAGGAAATACTTTTCTTTTCCAAGTCCAAAAGGATTTTAGAAAGACTTAATAATTTCTCCTAAAATGTTAAAATCTCAGCTGATAATGTTGGCTCACACCACTCCCACTAACACTCCCAAGTCACAACATTTAAAAATGTCTCCAGATAGTGCCCAATGGGGTGGGGTAGGGGAGACACCATTCTAGGATAATGTTTTCTCAAGAAGTTACCTGTAAGAGTCTCATATAATTATATACCACTAATTGAGAGATGATTCCATTTTAATAAAGTTCTACTCTTAAGACCATTATGAAATGATACTTTTGGTCTGATAAGATCCATTTCAATGGTCTCTCTCTAACACTGATGCTAAGGTGCATTCTGAAGTAAACTACAATCTCTGCCTTCTGAGATATTCGTGTTGCATCTCTCCCTTTAGTGAAGGGGACCACCACTCCACTCTGGTTCTGGTGAGACAGCCCTGTTGTCCCTTAGGTTGAAACTGAATTCCCATTTCCAATGGGCACTGCCATTTCTGTATTTCATATATAGAACCTGTAGAGATGCGTGGCATTTGGTTAACAGTGTCCAAAAAGCACCATGCGAAAGCACATACTTTACATAATGTTATCTGAAATGAAAAAGAGTTTGCAATTAGAGTAAGTAAATACAAGAGTGGTGTTACCAGTCAGTTTACATTTAGGGCAAGTGAGTTCTATGCCTGAAGTTGCACAAAACAATGTTTCAAGGAGAATTTCCAAGGCACAGGATGTTAAAGAGTGAGGAGAAGGGTCGTTCATTCAAATACCTCTCTGGTCACCAGTCCCAAGCCTACTCCCTTAGAAGCCAATAAACCCAAAGTCTGACAAGTTAGCCTCTGAATTGTGTGTGATTTTTTTCCTTCGTGGCTATAGCTTTGCTAAAGAAAGACCAACAAGGAGTTGATCTGGCTCCTGTCATCAAGCTTTGTTGGGAGGCCCAATCGCTGGAGTAATGAACATTGCAGAATTGGATAAAGCCTACTGACAGAAGCTTTCAGCTGCCACAGTCATCACTGGAAGTGACAGACACCATTCCATGATGCCCCAAGCTCCTATTCTAAAGATGTGCTGGAATGAGACAGCCAAGTGAGTAGGGGACTACATCAAATATTCTAGACCCTAAAAAATTCCCTGTAAGAAATGCTAACCGGCTTTTATGGCCATTAGTATTGGCCACTCTGCTCCTATGGTGAAAACCAGGCTATTTTCTGGATATATATAAAATTCTGAACTAAACCTAGATAATAATAAATTATAGGCCTGCTATTACTATTTTACCCAGATATCCACTACTCTCCAATACAGAAGTTATTATTCTAATTGTCTTAATATATTAAGTTGACCTTTCATATCCTTTTCATACCTGGTAAAATTCTACTATTCTATTTTTTGCTTTGTGTGTAAGTTATCTAAATATTTGTATTAGCCACTTTCCCCTGCAGTCACACTAGCCAAAGATGAAGATGAGGACAGAAAATACATCTTTCTTACTTTGGATCCTCTATAGCAGGAGTTGGCAGGATTTTCCTATAAAAGACTGAATAGTAAATGTTTCAGACTTCACAGGCTGTTCAGTCTCTGTCAGGGCTACTCCAGAGCTCCTCAACTCTACCCTTGTAGCATGACAGCAGTCGTAGACAGTATGTAAACAAATGGCATGGCTGTGTTCAATAAAACTTTATTTACAAAAACAAGCAGTGTGCCAGATTTGATTCACAGGCTGTCTTTGCTGATCTGTGCTCTATGGGTACTTAGTACAGCAATATCACACTTACAGATGTTAGGGATTTGGTGAACTTTGTTAAATCAGATTTCTCTGATTTAGTTTATCCTATTACTGGTCTATTTTTGTTTGAAAACACAATTTTGGCTTTTTTGTTTCTGCGGTCATGGAGGGGAAGCTTAATGACTTCCCTCACTAGCTAAGCAGTTTTCTGTTCCTTAAAGGCCCTCTGTCCTATGGCAGCTGAACAATTTTATCCTGCAAAACAGCAGTGTTCTGACCTTGTTGTCCAAGTTTCTCAGAGTTACTGTGGAAGATACAACTGTGATATATTATCCTGAAGAGTGAGTTTTCATGCCAATTATATTGTTGAATGTAAACAAATGAAAGTCTCATCAATAAAATAAAATAAATTACTCTCCACCAGATAGTTCCTTTGATACGGCAACATCTTAGAAAAGGCAGTTTGAGAAAAGTTAAAAACAGAATTCTCAAGCCACTACAGGAAGGCTTTCTAAAGGTCACTCATTTAGCAAATACAATTCATTGTTTCAAAAATTCAGGTATTTTAAATGGATAAGTTTTAAATATCTAGTTCTATAAACAGAAATACAGGCAGGACTGGCTCATTCAGGAGGGCAGCGGAGGGTGAGGGTTAACATCACAATTGTACCCCCAAAATACCTAACCAAATGAAACAAACACATGTGCTTTATGGACAAATTGATGTCTATGAAGATCAGTATTTTGATTATCACCTAGATGAAATTTTCCACACTACAGTCTGTAACCAAATTGATTCTTGTATAGACCTCAAAACAAAAAGTTAGATCAAGTATTGAATGAGTTAGAAAATTTGTACTTGATTCTTTTGAACACTTATTCTAATAAACAACAAAACTAAACTATTAGCTAAAAAGCAAAATCAAAGGTTGAAGAAACTTGAAGACGACAGTAGAATTTGTCCTTTTTTTGTTTATAAAGAAAGCTATTCTCTGGCCGGGCACGGTGGCTCAGGCCTGTAGTCCCAGCACTTTGGGAGGCTGAGGCAGGCAGATCACGAGGTCAGGAGATCAAGACCATCCTGGCTAACATGGTGAAACCCCATCTCTACTAAAAATACAAAAAATTAGCCAGGCATGGTGGCAGGTGCCTGTAGTCCCAGCTACTCAGGAGGCTGGGGTAGGAGAATGGCCTGAACCCAGGAGGTAGAGCTTGCAGTGAGCAGAGACAGAGTAAGTGGGCGACAGAGTAAGACTCGGTCTCAAAAAAAAAAAAAACAAACTATTCTCCAAAAGAATCTCCCATTAAAAAACAATAATAAGGTAATTGTCAAAAACGAAGAGTAAGCAGGAAGAAAGGAAAAAAAAAACAAAAACAAAAACATGATTCCAAAAGATGGGCTCCTTCAAGACAGTTCTCACAAAAGTTATATGCCAGCATACTGGGGAAAAGAGTGATGCCACCAAGAATAAGAATGTGGGTGAGACCATATAGTTTATCTTGTTTTTTTTTGTTGTTTTTTTTCGTTTTTTTTGTAGTGAAAATATTGGTAATAACTGACCTAATGTGACACTCCAGTGGGGAGAAAAACAACCCATCTCCCTCAACATCTATCAGAATTCTTTCAGCCTTCTCAAGATACTCTGAAGAGAAATAGAAAATTACATGAACAAGAATGTCAGAAACTCTGAATGCTGCAGTAGGATCAGAAAGTAATGTTTCATCAGTAACATATTGTGTAAAACAACACTGAATCCACACAAAAACCTGTTTTCGGCCATTCAAAGTAGCATTATTCACAATAGCCAAAAGGTGAAAACAATCCAAGTGTCCATCAACCAATGAACAGAAAGGCAAATTGTGGTATATCCACACAATGGAATATTACTCAGACATAAAAACTAATGAAGTTCTGGTACATGATACAAACATAGATAAGTCCTGGAAATACAATACTAAGTGAAAGATGCCAGGCACAAAACATCACATATTATATGATTCCATTGATATCGACTGTCTAGAACAGGCAACTGTACAGACAAAGTAGATTATTACTTGCCTGTGATTGCCTAGGGCTAGGGGAGATAAGAGAATTGAGAGTTGATAGCTAAAGGGTATGGGTTTATTTGGGGGTCAGTGAAATTGTTCCAGTATGTATTATGGAGATAGCTGCACAATTCTGGAATATACTAAAAACCACTTTAGACCAGGCATGATGGCTCATGCTTGTAATCTCAGTGCTTTGGGAGGCTAAGGTGGGAGGACTGCTTGAGGCCAGGAGGTCAAGACCAGCTTGGGCAACACAGTAGAACCCCATCTCTACAAAAATTAAAACAAAATAAAACAAAATCCACATGTGGTAGCATGTACTTGTTGTCCCAGCTACTCAAGAGGCTGTTAGGAGCACCACTTGAACCCAAGAGTTCAAGGTTACCGTGTGCTACGACCACACTGCTGACTACAGCCTGGGCAATACAGTGAGACACTGTCAGGTAAAGGAAGGAAAGGGAAAAGAAAAAGGAAGGAAAAGAAAACCACTTTAAATGGGTGAACTATAGTATTTAAATAAAGTTGCATTTTTAAAGCCACATTGAACATATACTGACAATTATTCATTAAATTTTTTCTTTTCTTATTTTGTCTAGTAAGGCAACTTGATTCAGCTCCTATATTTTAAAAGGTTAAAATGTAATTAAGTTATGTATACTTTGGGGCATTGTGTAGTACATTTGGCCCATCAGATTATTATGGACATTCCTAAAATGGAAATGTTATGAGAAGCAACCAAGGGAAGTTAATGATGAGTCTGGTGGCAATCTTTCCAATGAACTACAGATAAAATATGAAACATCAGCCAAACAAAGTAGTAGTATATTTGATAGTATTACATTAAGAAGATATAAATTAGAAAAATATGTTGAGTTATTTGGAGGAAAAAGTGGTAAGTTTAAATACAGAACTTAAAAGTAGGATATTAATTTTCCCCAAGACTGTAAATATAGTTAGGGCTTTAAAAGCAAAAATTAAAACTTTGTTACATACACTGAGATCTACTAACTGAAAAAGAGAAAGTAGCATTAATGTAAAATGAAAATGGATCTACAATTGTACAAAGATCAGATAAAAGCACTGATCCGAAAATAATCATAAATTGATTCCTTTGTGTAAAACATCAGCAAATTTTGTACATACAAAAATTATATGTTCTTGAATGCCTACTATATGTCTAGAAATGTCTTAGCACACTGGACAAACAGTGCTGAACAACCCAGATACGATTCCTGACCTTAGAGACTGTTGTGGAGTGTATTTCATGGTTTAAAGTTTAACTGCCTTTGCTTCAATATTTCACATATACCAAGAACTCTGGCAAATTGACTAACACTCTTCAAATATGAAAACTACAGCTTCTCCAAAATATTTACATAAGAGGGAGCATTAAAGTTTCTTTTTTAAAAGCTGAGTTAGAAATACAAACTAACATTTGGAGAAACAATTTCCTTTCTATAATGGTAAGACAAATTAGATATCTTATAGATTAAATTGAGGTGTGCCAGGCATAGTGGTGCAAGCCTGTAATCCCAGCTACGCAGGAGGCAGAAGTGAGAAGATCGTTTGAGTCCAGGAGTTCAAGACTAGCCTAGGCAACATAGCGAAATCCCATCTCATTTTTTTTAAAAAGAAAAAAGGTTAAATAAATAAGCAAACTGGGGTGTGATTTACATGCTTGCATATAGTAAAGTGCACAATTTAGGCGTATAGCTCAATTAATTTACATATTTATACACCCATGTAACTGCCACTAGATCAAGATATAGAACAGTTCACCTGTTGGCAATTTTGGACAATTGTTTGCTAGGTGATTTGCTAGATTTCTTGCTTGGTCCTACCAACTCTCCTAGGGAACTGAGTAGAAAAAATTTTAAGGCAACTCAATTGACATCAATCAATCATTTTGTAGCAAAAAAAAAAAAAAAATCACATCTAGGTGATTGATTATCTGTGTTTAGAAAATCCTTGCTAATTTCTAAGAGAGGGAAAAGCAGAGGGAAAAAGAAGACAGCGAAGCGGAACAGGTGCCTGAAGATTGTGATCAGCAAGATCACAGTAAGATAACATAAATAAGGTAATAACCCAGGGGGAACTGTATTCATTCTTCCCATATTTATTTTGTAAGGAAGGTTGCCAGTATGAGGGAATTATTACTTTAAGGCATGAAACCAGAAGGTCTTCAAGCTAGATCTAATAAGCAACATAAAGTGAGCCTAGGAGGATCAAAGAACAGCCTGAAACACAGGGAATCATCATCCCATCTCATCTATCCATCTATTTATTTATGGAATATTTTCTTTTTTTTTTGAGACGGAGTCTCGCTCTGTCGCCCAGGCTGGAGTGCAGTGGCTGGATCTCAGCTCACTGCAAGCTCCGCCTCCTGGGTTCACGCCATTCTCCCGCCTCAGCCTCCCGAGTAGCTGGGACCACAGGCGCCCGCCACCTCGCCCGGCTAATTTTTTGTATTTTTTAGTAGAGACGGGGTTTCACCGTGTTAGCCAGCATGGTCTCGATCTCCTGACCTCGTGATCCGCCCGTCTCGGCCTCCCAAAGTGCTGGGATTACAGGCTTGAGCCACCGCGCCCGGCCTATTTATGGAATATTTTCATGAGAAAATATGCCAGCCTATGTTTATCTATTCCTGATCCACTTTCCATATTTACCTCTTGTAAATCTAATGTTATTGCATTTAACATTACTTCTGTCAACTACCATGTTTTTCCTAAGACAGGTTTTAAAAATATACAATTCTTTGTCACTATCAAATGTAGTTCTCTAAAGCTGAAGTTAGTAGAAGGAAGGTATGTATGTGATAAATGTCCAGCTAGCAACTACAAATTATGCAAGCATGTGAAAGTTAAGATTTTAGTATGTACCTATGATTTCTCTAATTTTATTTTACTATTTTAATATACTAAAGCCCAGGTGCTACATAAGGTTAAAGACAGAAAACAACTGAAGAAAAAGACAAAACTAAATGGAAGTTAATAGGCGGTCTAAGGAGCAGTGTATCACTGGCGGCCTGCCACAAGAATCAGCTCACCTTGTGGGTAAGCAGGAACTTCACAGGAAAAATACCCTTCAATTTGCTTATCCGAGGCCTCCTGAGCTCCCTGAGTGACCAAGAAGCCAAACCTACTGTTAATTAGAACACTCTAAGAAACTTCTAAGAGCACTACTTCCAAAATAAAGATAATTACTATGTCTCTTCCCAACCTCACTTCCTCAAACTATGCCTAGTAATTTTAAGAATCTTCAGGGTCCAGAGATTGACCTCTGAACTATATTTCTATTTTGTCAGCATCTCTAAAGTGTGCCACCAAACATAAGACCCAGATACAGTCTGATGGGAGGTGACAGAACTGTAATTTAATAAGACTGACATACATTTTTTCTATTAATATAGTCTTAGATTGAAGTAGCTTATATAGAGCTGACAATCTACTAAAATCCCCAAGATCTTCCTCATCTCCATGTAAACTGTCTCTAAGGCCCATCTTCCTTTTCCTTTACTAATCAAAATAATTACTTAATTTTAAATGAATAAATTTATATTTATCTTTGTTAAATTTCACTTTCTTGGGTTTACCCTAGCATTTCTACTCAACGAGAATTTTGTCTTATAATTCTGAGGTTAATGGAATACATTATCCCTCCCTGTTTTGGGTTACCAGTGGACATAGCTTCTGTATCTTTATGAAATTTGCAATAAACATAACAAATAGGACAGGACAAAAGGCAAAGCCCTGTAACCCTCTGCAAGAGATCTCTTTAGAGACTGACATGGACCCTTCAAATGCATTTGTAGAGTGAGTACAAATCCATCCATCTCAAGAATCACCAGGTCCTCTTCTACTTTATTCTAAGTATCATTAAAAGACTGATGACCTGTAATCCCAGCACTTTGGGAGGCCGAGGTGGGTAGATCACCTGAGGTCAGGAGTTTGAGACCAGCCTGACCAACATGATGAAACCCTGTCTCTACTAAAAATACAAAATTAGCTGGGCATAGTGGCGCATGCCTGTAATCCAGCTACTTCGGAGGCTGAAGCAGGTGAATTGATTGAACCCAGGAGCGGAGGTTGCAGTGAGCTGAGATCATGCCAGTGCACTCCAGCCTGGGCAACAAGAGTGAAACTCCATCTCAATTAAAAAAAAAAAAAAAGAAAAAGAAAAAGCTGATGAGCCATTGCATTCTCTAGTCAATCTTATAAAAAATAAAGAAATTAGGATTGTTAAGTATAATAACCAGGTAGAACCTAGTGACAGCCACAGTCTTTTCCAAATGTTCCTTAACTATGTATTTCAAATTCAATTCCAGGGTTTACTGGGAAACACTACAGGACTTACCAATCGGCAATTTCTGGAATCTGAGGATTTGTCAGGACTACTCAAAGATGATGATGCTCACTTTATCACTGGATGCTGATTGTTGCATTTTCAAGGCTAAATGCTCACATTACTCACTTAGAACACTATCTTTAACTGTAGCACTATATCATCTACAGTGGACCTTGCTATGAAGGTTTCCCTTCGATTTCAAAAATATTCACTGATTAATTAAATACAGGTATGAATGTTTTAGGTTACATGCTATGAAAACATCCGTGCCTGAAGACTAAATATGTGAAATGCCTCTCTTCTTTACTCCAACAGCTATGCCTTACATAACTACTTTTTATTGCGTGACAGAAGTAACGCTAGTTGACAGAGGAAAAAAGTCATTATTGGACTTTTTTCAATTATGTAGTAATTAGTCATGCATTTTTTTAAGTGTCAATCTAACAAGAACAGGTAAAAATGCTTCAAGAGCACAGAAAATTAAGAGTAACAAGAAGAAGTGATAACTGTAACGAGATATATTTGTAACTCGCATTATCAGTTTTTAAACATATATAATAAATTGGTTCTGATTATTTGATACTTTTCTTAAAAGTACTTCATCATTGATAAGATTTATCATTCCTGTAAAGCTTCATATCTAAAAAAGGTTTACAGTCATTTTAATTATCCTTCACAACAACTCTTTCAAATCATTCAATGCCACCATCCCTGATTCTGATTCTTTCCAGATGAGGAAAATGGCTCATATGCAGTTTATAGAATTTTCACCTGTACAACACAGCAAGGAGCTGGCTGGATTCCCATACATGCTTCTGGGTACAGGCTGAGACACCAAACACAGAGACCCAGAGGAAAAGGCCCAGGGTTGGGGGCAGTGTTGAGGGACAGGTACCTTGTCCAGAATTAGAATCAAGGTTTCAGGTATTTGCCGCCTATGGAGGCAGGGAGGCAGAGCAGTTCGTCCAATCTGAACACAAAATAAGACACTAGCTGTGCAAAAAGAAGATGAGGAGCAGCTTTAAGAAACCCAGCTATGGCCGGGCGCGGTGGCTCAAGCCTGTAATCCCAGCACTTTGGGAGGCCGAGACGGGTGGATCACGAGGTCGGGAGATCGAGACCATCCTGGCTAACACGGTGAAACCCCGTCTCTACTAAAAAAATACAAAAAACTAGCCAGGAGAGGTGGCGGGCGCCTGTAGTCCCAGCTACTCGGGAGGCTGAGGCAGGAGAATGGCGTGAACCCGGGAGGCGGAGCTTGCAGTGAGCTGAGATCCGGCCACTGCACTCCAGCCTGGGCGACAGAGCGAGACTCTGTCTCAAAAAAAAAAAAAAAAAAAAAAGAAACCCAGCTGTGATTCTTCCTACCTAGACACTGAGCCAATTAGTTACCTGGCCCTGAGTTAGAGAATTAACTGTTTAAGGCTACTACGTGTCTTAGTTCTGATAGGGCAGTAAGGAGGGGGAATTAAGGGATAGTGATAAGGTAACTTAACTCAATATTCCTAATATGTAAATTTGGGGTCCACAAAGGAGACACCATATCTGGGTGTACAACTTTACTATTGGAGGCAAGAACTGATCTACTCAGCATATAGAACTAGTTGTAACTTCCACCACAGAGATACCACCTTTTCTGAGGGTTATCTTTAGTCACAAAGTGTTAGACACTGACTGTAAGATACACTTTGTAACAAACATGGAACTTATTTTTAAACTCTTTTTCAGAAAAGATAAGAAAATAAGGAATAAAATGTTAGAGAAAGAGTTTGGAGAAATAAGACTTCCACAAAAGAATGACATGCCAGTAAACAGGAAATCTTGGCTTATTTCAACTTTTTGAAATGGGCCCATTTAAAAAGCTTTGCCCGCGCCCCCTGCCCCAACTTCCTTTTTGATGGAGGGAGGTGTGGGAAGAGGTTTCTGTCCAAGGTGACCCATGTGAGAGAAGGGCAGGTGAAAGAAAAGTCCCACAAGAGTAAGGAAAGGGCCTAATCTCCCCTATGTTCAATGGTCACCACCTGTGAAGCTAACAGTCAGAGGAACTAAACCGTAGTGTCTCCCAAGGCAACAGATGGAGCAAATGAATTAGTCACTGCCCTTCCCAGGATGCCAGGCATAAAGCACTTTGGAGGGAAGGTGGTTAAGCAGTGCATCCTGCTGAAACAAACCTGACATCTGCTTAATCTTCTCTCCTGGCCTCCAACTCCATACTGGATATTTCAAATGGGTAACAACTTGAAAGCTCCATGTGGACTTCTCTTTCATTATTATTATTTCAAACGCTAAATGTTATCTACTTAAGGATCTTACTTTGGCTTCATGCCCTGGCAGAAGGCAAGATTTTTTAGCTAATAAGGGCCTGGAGGCTTTACAAGACCACAGGAGTTTTCAAAAATATTCCTACATATTCATAATAGTCAAATTAATAGATCTGATGCCAGATGTAAAGTGGCATTTTATGTGTAGCTTTAAAAGGTACTAATGCAGTAACTTTTAAAGCTACTTTAAAACATGCAGCTATGAATCTAATGCCAAACTGTGTTTCCCTTTCATGTGGCTATGTGTTTACTGCTCTATAATAAACTCATCAGAAAAAACTTGGCATCTTTCTCCCTGGATAGATATTTGGCATTCAGGAAAGAAATTTAGGTTAAACACCTTTTAGCTGTCCCTTCAGTAATAATTAAAAGCTTTTCCTTTGAGTTAGTGACATGGTTCACAACCATATATAATGAAAGCAACATAAATCTTCCCTGTGTGGTACACTACACGCCCTCCGATAGATTAAAACATGCCAGCCAAGTCTGCACTTTTATAGGCTTTAAGCTGTTGAAGAGCCAACAAAAGTACTGATGGCAGAGCATCAGGTAAACAGGATGAAGGAAGCCATGGGTAACAGCTACACTGTAGAATTTTCTGAATGCAGGCTCCTGTGTTCAGGACAGCATAGGCTTGTTGTTGGAGAAAGGAGAGTCCCTACCTTTAAAATTCCCAGTTCTAATCAGGAGATGAGATGAAGCATAAAGGCAAAAGTTAACTAATACATATGAATACAGCATCGATAATGGCAATGTCACCTCATGAACAGAAACTATCAACTAAAAGAATAAAATGCCTAATATAAACCATATTTTCAGGGTTTTTTTTTTTTTAAGATAAAGTCATCTCTTTTAACATCTTGTGAGCAGCACTTTAAACTTTGGGAACTCTTTTACACATATAGTTCCCCTAACAATATGTGAAGTAAGGCATGGAAAGAAGGAAGGAGGGAGGAAGGAAGGAAATTAATTTAGAAATATTCAGATTCTACTAGATTTACAGACTACCAACTATGTGCCAGGTACTTTTTACTACCCTTTGATTCACACAACAATTTTGTGAGCTATTATTCACATATCAGAGATTATAAAATTAAGATTCAAAGTTGTTAATAAGTATTTTGCCTCAGATCACAGAGCTAGTTAAACTGTCAGACCCGGGGCCCCTTTCCCAGGTCTCAAGAGTCTTTTTGGGGTGCTGGTTTTTCAACTGGCTTGTAAAACACAGTTTGTGTTCCTCACCAAAATATGGACAATCTGCTTTCCTGGGCCCAAAGTGTTACGGTTCCAAGCAGATTCCTGCACCACCTGGCATATATTTACAGGAGCACACAGGTTCAGAAGGGAAATAAATGTTGGTGGGCATAGATGCTGTCAAAGCTGACAGAATCTACAAACTCATCTAGAAAGAAATGCATGCAGGAGGTGAGGTATGTATGACACTGTCATTGACAAAATGGAATACTGGAAGAAAGAAAAGGCAAAAAGGGTGTTGTTGCTGGAGTAAGGTTTCTCCTAACTCAAAGATCAAGGAAAAAAGAACCACAATCCAAGGCGAGGCACAATCAAGATTTCTGGCTAGTGGAGCTCTGTCAGGTGAAAGATGCTAGAACTAGTTAAACACACACACACACACACACACACACACACACACACACACACACACA